>NC_092425.1:19528139-19679097 GCF_036169615.1 Heliangelus exortis | reverse complement strand
TCACTCTATTGATTAGCTGGGTTCCTGTACCAGAGAGTGTGTGGCATATTATGTATCTCATTCTGTTATTTCAGATGACAAAACCTAATTCAATTGTAAATACCCATGGGATTTATGGGGAAGCTGAAGCTCAATTTTTAAAAACTTTAATATGGTTGCTGTAAAACTTAATTGTGCTGTCTGGCTCTTTTAGTGGTAAATTCTAATTAATCTAAAGTGTGCAAAGGAAATGAAGGACTAATTTAAAAAAAATTGCTTCCTTTTCTTCCTGTCTGCTTCTTAATCTGAATATAACCTAATGAGGCAATGTTACTTCAAAGCTTAGCCTGACCATTCTCTGCAAGTGGTTCATGTAACAAGTTATTTTGTCCTTATAACTATTTTATGTGCACTGTAACATGAGTAAGATTATTGATAGTGTCAATAAACACTTATTCATGGCCAAACCAACCCTAATTAGATAGACATAAAATAAAGCATAATACAATAATTTTTTGATTGCTTGTAAGAAGAGCTAAACACATGAAATGAAGCTTCTGTCATCCTCTGGGAAAGTACTGTGTGTACAACTGTCTTTTTCTGAAGTGTCTGGCATTTGCTAAAACTGGGAAGGTATAGGGTATGGTAGGATAATCGATCTGCTGTAGTTTATTTGTGATCTTAGATACTCATGCAAACAAGCAAAATTGCTTCCTATGGAATGAAGACAATTTAACCACACAGAAGCTGCACACAGTTCCCTCAGTCTACAGGCAACATTCTGACTTTCAAACTCAGACAGGCACACTTAGCTGGGACAAAATGCTAATTTTTCACCTGTATTGGCTACAGTGAATCAGCATGAAAATTATCTGATGGAATTAACATGATAATTCTAAATTCTGTATTTTGATGAATGAACACTTCCCTCTCCTTTGCTAAGCCCCTCATGGTCAAGGTTTCTGAAGTTTTCATGGGTTGGCACTGCAGAGCTAACCAGAAGATAATTCCATTAATAACCTTCACTAACTAGAAGATTTTTAATCAGAAATACAATGATGTGCTTATGCTGCTTGCAGCAACTCCATTGTGTAGTCATCTCAGAGATGACTGGCATCTCTGTCAAAAGAAAAATAATTACTGTTTATTCTTATCCCTGACTCCTTCTAGAGGTGAAAGGATGAAAGATGTCATTACTTCCTAACTATCTTTATTTGCCATTTGCTGGGTATAGAACAAAAAAATATTTTCTTTCTCTTCTGTGAAGGGAAAGGAATGAAACCATGTTTTTCCATACAGACTTTAATCTCTGCTATTGTAGTGCACATGAAAGTATTTGAAACAGAAATAATGGATCAGCTATGAGGACACCTAGGGTCTGGGCCTGTGAGGAAGATGCTTCCTTGCTTTTGAAAAAGATGCAGTGTGTGTGCAGGAATAGATGACACCAAGGTGGGGAGTGGTGTTAGTGTTGATTGAATATTTGGAGGGTATAAAAACTGAGTCAGTGGTTTTTAGGAATCTGCAGTTTTAGCAAGTTTTTTTTTTTTTTAAAGTCAGGACAGCTTTTGCTTCTGTCTTTGGTCATGAACTGAGTGGCACCTGTAGCCATCTCTGTGATCCCTCTGCAGGGTGCAGCTGCCTGTGAAGACCTAGATTGGATGAGGCTCAGCTTCATAACTCAGCTTAGACCTCTGAGGAAACTGCTAAGCTGAGAGGTAAAATGCAGAGAAGAGGTATGCAAGATAAGGAAGGTAAAACTGCAGACAGTGTAGGTTTGTTGGGACTGGATCATTAGCAGCTCATGGTTTCAAGAGGAAGAAGATCAGCATGAAATTGTATAAAATCCTCAAGGAAAAAAACGGACTCGGTGAAAAAGGATCTGTTTTAGGGGCAGTGGAAAGTGGCCCTTCCCCTTCAGGCTGGTAACAGAGACTCTGGGTGTCTTATCATGCCAGAGGGCATATTAGTACTTAGTCTAGTAGCTTGTTAAATTCTAGACATCTCTGTGTGCATCAGCCAATAACTAACAGCATTATACTTCCAAGCTATATATATCTTGCTGGCAGATGCACTCTTTACAGGCTTAGAAATGCCTGAAAAATGACCCACGGAAGTAACACACCTAGGCAAAATATTCTTCCTCCTCTGAAAGAACAGTTTAGTGTACAGGACAAGAAAGTTCTGTATTTAGAGCAAAACGTTTACTGTAACAGACTATTGCTTCTCCTTGTGATGATTTCATTTCCCTACTGCTGCTGGAAGTGAAGCCATTGGAGTGACTGATGTGTGTAATCTGTGACTGGATAGTTCTGCTGTATAATACATGCACTTACATATGGTCACTTAACAACTGAAGCTTCAAAAATACCAACAATACATCAAAGTAATACTGAACACTGGCTAATATAAACCTATAACAGGAAGGAAGTTCAGAGCTGAAATAAAAATTTGAGGTTTTAGTGATCTTGCTGTGTCTAAGTATTGCAATACTTTACCTACAGTAAGCATCACTCTACAAGAGTTTATGATGTAGCAGTAGATAAGAATGCCTTTTCCATTTCAGCCCTGAATTGCTAAGTCCTCCCAAAATACATTTGCATGCTTTTTTTCTGCCTAATTAACACATATACAGAACAAGTATGAAAAAAACCTGATGGAATATTAAGAAATGCAAAAAAGATTTCCTTAAATAAACTCAAAGTGATAACTTCTGATAACAATGGTTACTCCATGAACTCTGCTGGTGCAACCCCCCTGAAATTTATGTGATGGCATACAAAGCATATTTTTACCATCTATAGGAACATATTATCTCTTGATATATTTTACAACTCCACAGAAAAGCATTAGTCTTAAAGTCACACAAAATCTCATTTCGAAAGCAATTTTGATGTTTTTTAACCCAAATTAAAATACTTCAAAGAGGGAAATTATTCAGAATGTTCTCAACTTATTAAATTGGATAGTATCTAGTTATTTCAGCACAGACATCTAGAAATGCACAAACTCACTATTATGGAGATAAATTTAGATTATACATTTTAGGAAAACTGTTCTAATTTTGGCAGTTCTATACAGGCAGCTACCCCAGTGCCCTAAGGCTAGAATTTTATCTTAAATTCTGGAAAGGTAGACATCTTACAAAAGTGTTTGCAGAAGTCTTTTTGCTCTCTGAGCTAACCTCATTTAAAATTAAAATTGTCCATTAAAGAATGTTTCCTTTTGGGTTTGGACCTGTAAGAGTACTTCACCCAGTGTTTATTCCAGCTGTGTGTGTCCCAGCACCCTCAAGTATTCCAGCAGTTTAAGGTCTTTAAAATGACCTGATTTCCTAGTCTCTGTCTGGAAATTACATTAAATTTTTGTATATGTATTCTAAAAATGTACATTTCTTTCAATTTTGAACAGAAAGTATTGGATTTTTTCACATTTTTCTTATATTTAGATACTTTGGATAAAAAAATAGTTATCTCTACTGCATGTGGCTTCCAAAAGAAATGCTTATTCTAATAGTCAATGTTTCATTGAATTAAACCTGTAGAAAATATATGCTTTATGCTACGGAATTTGTTCTGCAATTTTTTTTTTAAAGTAAGACAAAAAACCCAGAAAAAAATGGATATGTGAAAATCATCACATGAAATTCTATGTGTTCTATATAAAATTTGGAAAAGTTTCACCATACCTGCTTTAAATCTACAATGTTGTGTTGGACCCTTTGGACAACAGTATGCACACACTAGTTTTGAATAACACAACATGGTTTGACAAAAGAAGCACACTCCTGGAATCTTGAGATAAGCAGCAGAACTGTGAATCCTCTCTTGAATATCTAACAGGCAAGAAAAATCACTGGGTGATCTGAGTAGTCAGAGTGAAAGACCCATTTCATAGCTGACCTCTGATCTCACAGCAGACTTTGAGTGGGAGGTTGAACTCCATGCCTTTCAATGTCCCTTCCAATCTGAACAACTCTGATTTTGTGCATATAGACTTGGAGGCTCCTTTTCCTCCATCACTTATCAATTTTGGATTTGCTGCTTGATCACTCAATAGCAAGAGATGCTCTGCAGTACTTTAGTCAGGTTTCACTTTCACTAGAGTAACTTAACTAGCATCAGCAATCTCACTTTGCAATTCATCTCCTTCCCTAGATAATTTGTGAATATGCTGAATAACATAAGTCCCCGAAGAATTCTAGTAGGATTCTACTGATGATCACTTTACCAAACCCCCCTGTTTTTTTGGTACAGTGTATTGTAAGTGAAAATAAGCCAAGAAAAAGCACCAACAACCTGTCAAAAGAAAGTGAAGCAAGAAAAAGCAGCAAAACCATCTTGCTCTGAAATGCCACCAGTTCTCAGTTTTAGTACTGTTATAAAGAGAACTTTCATTTTAAGGAGGGTGACTTTAAAATCAGAAATTTCTATCAAATGGAAAATAATTTTTGAAACAATTGTTTGCCTTTAATCTAAGAGACACTGTACTCTTGAGGCTTAGTAAAGTTTAAAACTTGAGGTAAAGTATAGCAGTATTCAATCCATGAAACTATTTCAAATTTAAGAGCATAGTTAATGGTTTCATTGAACTGAAGCTGTTATTATCCATTAGGTCTGAGTGACTGATAATTACTAAATATGTTTTTACAAACAGAAATGCCCATGCTTTTAAAGATTTAAAGTTATTCTACTCAATTATGCAAGTAAAACCAGGTTCTTATGCACTCAGGCAAGTCACTCCACTTAAATCTGAATGCTCTTAGATATGGTAGCTGCTAGGCATGTTTCCACAAACAGGACTTATAAACTGATGGCAAATCATTTGGGGTTCTTGGTATGCCACACTTGTATCCATTTCCCAGGCTGACTTTTTTATTCTTGACATTCCTCTGCTATTTTGTGAAGTTTTTCCATACTTTCTTTTTGTTCCCATCTTTCCCTTTTCCCATTATTTTTATTTTCTCTGGAGCTTTGGTGATTTTAAAACTCTAGACCAAATATTCTTATTGCATTTCATATAAATTCAGTGAGAGAAGAAGAAACAGAGTAAAATGACTACTTCTCCTTCCTAGCGCATCATTAGTCCTTCCAAGCTAACAGTGGCTGCAGCAGGCAGTGAGGAGGCTGGGTGATAGTTCATGCATAGGCATTACAGTGGCCTAACTTTTACCCCTAGGTGTGAAAGATGTCTATTTTCCACTTGATCAGCAGCTGTAACCTCACCACCATTCCTTAATTATAGAAGGACATTTATAATTTGTGTTTCAGCTGCCTACAGGTCTATTGATGGTCATTTGTTTCCAATCATAATTTGTATGCTATTCTTTTCAAACTTTTTGAGAGCAGATAACTAAATCTGTTAGTATCAGTAATCATTTTCCAGTATGACTCAAACAAAAATTTGTCGCACTTCATTTTATTTTTTTTCCAAAACCTGGCAGTAGGTTACATGACATCTGACATGATTAGAAAAATGAGTTGGAGAAGACTGAAAGGAAAAACCTCATCTTTATAGCAAGTTACAGTCTGGATTCTTCGTCTCTGAAGAGAATTAGTAGAATGCCTATAAAAATGTGAAATTAAAATACTGATGTTTTTAGCAGTCCTACTGTATCTGTTAGTGGAGCTGGGTATCTACACAATTAAAACTAAACAAAGCTTTTCTGTTGAAAACTAATGAGACTAGAGTGTCCAGTCAGAAGAAATGTTCAGATAATCTGTAATATTCAGATAGATTTTTTTTTTCCTCCTGCATGGAGAGCTAATTGGGTTCACGACATTATCTGACTGATGGGAGACAACTTTGCTCAATTTGTTTTGTAAGCAGAGGAAATCTTTCCAAACACATTCATGGGAATAAGTATGTTACATAAAAAGACTAGTAAGATGAACAGTGGACTAAAATTAAGCAATGTGCAATGAACAGTGATGTAAAATATTCTGCTTCTCAGCTGGATTATACTGGGTAGAGGTTGAGAAAACTGGTTTACCTGCCCAACAACAGAGACTACAAACTAAATTGCATGAAAGATACTTTACAAGAGGCTTCGCTTACATTTGGCTTAGAAAATATGGAAAAATGTTATGTTTTAGGGAAGGGCATGAGATATCTAATGGAAGTACTATTTTCCATCTCCCTACTCCCAACTTGTCTAAGTGAGTGATTGTCTGTCCACATTCAGCTTGAGCTCAGATTTTATATTGCTTACTGCAAGGTGAAGCATCATAAGGGTTAGTATTGACTGCTTATAAAATGAGCTGATTAAATTGTAGAGCTTTCATCAGCTTAAAAAAAAAGCAGATTTAAAATCATCTTGGGAGAAATTCCTTTAGGACAGACTGAAAAATGTAATAGGAATTTAAAAGCAAATTTCTAGGCAAAAAAGAGAAAATGCTGACATTACGATTTTCTAGAATATGCCACACTTATATAATTTTCTAGGTGTATGATGGGCCACAAAGAAACACTCTAAATACTTATTTACATTCTTAACCTTTTCCTCAAGAACTGTGGATACGTTAATATTTACATATAAGACTGTATAATTTTTAGCTCATGTATATTGTGCACTATTGAGTACATATGATTAGTGGGTACATTCAGGCCAACCCACTGACTCTTAGAAAAATTTTACTGCAAATATACAAATACTCTTCAAGGAGAAGGAATCCTCAGTCTTCCCCCTACCCCAACGGGGGCTCCCTCCCACGGGAGAAAGTCCTCCACAGACCCTTCCAATGCAAGTCCCTCCCTCCAGGCACAGCTCCTCAGGAGCAAACTGCTCCAGCCCGGGCAGCACATGGAGCCACAGACCACTTTGGGAACAATCCCCTCCATGGCTGCAGATCCACAATATCTTCTCCGTGATCTTCCAGAGGTCCACAGCTGCTCCAACAGGATTCCTCATGGGTGGCAGGTCCACAGCACCTACTCTGCCGTGGTCCTTCAGGGTCTGCTCCGTTGTGGTTCTCCATGGGTACAGGGCACAGGCTGCTGTCTCACCTCAGGATGGAGAGAAAAATCTCTTCAGGCACCTTCTCCCTCTCCTTCCTCACTGGCCTTGGTCTCTGTACTCTGGCGTTGATCTCCACAGGTGTTGCTCTCTCTCTGGTGCTCTTTCTCTCCACGTGTTACTCTCTCTCTCCACCCCACCTTCTCTCCACTGCCCTGCTCTTAATTACCAGGTTTCCCTTACTGCGTATGTTAATGGCAGAGGACCTCTTTTTGTTCACTGATGGCCTAAAGCGGGATGGGCACCTTGGAGCAGGGAGACCTCATCAGAGCTACTTACATGGGCCTCTTCTCTGCTACCAGAACCAGCACAGCATCAACCCAGAACATACACCTAGAGAAGGAAATTCTGCCAACAAGCACATTTGAGCTCTTTGAGAGTCTTCTGGCAATGTCAGGGAGCAGGAAGGGCTGGCTGCTCACTAGGAAGCTGAGCTGGGAGCCGACCCAAGAAAACAAGGTCAGGGTTCAGGTTCAGGGGACATTCAGGGACCCCAGCAGGGAGTTAAAAAGGCTGAGGCCAACGACAGGGCCTGGAGAGAAGGCTATCATGTACTTCTGACAGGAACATAAAAGAGATGAGTACCCACAATACAGGGCTGCGGTTCACTGAGGAGGCAGGACCAGAGACAGCCCTCAGAACAGCTGAGATGAAACGGGGTACTGAGCACATGGGGCGTGGGCAGAGGGTGATGGGGAGGCTCCACTGGAGGCTGGCTAGGGCCAGTAATGCATATCTGTGTACACAAGGCCATGAAAAAAGGTGTCATGGATTTTAGGCCAAATATCACCTATTAAGACAGGCTATTACATTACTGTTGTGACACTGGTGGTTTTGATTGGACGTTAGGAAAAATTTCTTTACTGAAGGAGTGGACAGCCATTGGAACAGGCTGCCCAGGGAAGTGGTGGAGTCATCATCAATGTATTCAAAAAAACGTGTGGACATGGCACTTCAGGACATGGTTAAGTTGGGATGGTGGTGATGGTCAGACTTTATCTTAGAGGTCTTAACCAACATTTATGATTTTGCTTCTACAGAAGGAATTCTAATTCATTTATACATGTCAAACTCTGGGCCAACTTTGCTGAATGACAGCAATTATACTAACTGAAAATTGCCATGCTCAGTAAACTGCACTACCATGTCCCTAAATACTTTCTAAAATATTAATGGAAAGTTCTTACCCAAAGACTAGTAAACCAGTTCTGCAAAACTAGACAGCTTTCTGTTGTGGACTTTTTGTTGGTTTTGAGGTATTATGCTGGTAACTGTGAACAATCTCTCCTAGTGGGCTCAACTTTGGAAGTTTTATCATAGTAAATAATTAAACTCTTCTGCCCTAACTATTGCATATGTTAAGAAACCATCAGAAAATGAGTACGTTTTAATAGTTTCATAGCTACAGAAGCAATGCTTAGTTACAAAAATTCTAGATACTAATGGTCATATTTCTTAAAGATCATAGTAATTTTTTTTTTTTTTACAAGGAAGAGAACTTACCTTTCACATTTTTTAGTTCTGTTGTTTTGCAAAAAGGTTTTAGGGTTTCTGAGAACAGGCTGTAAGATTCTCCAGTGAATAGCTGAATATATACATTTGATGAAACCTCCCCAACTCATTTTCAGTTATTTGTAAAAGGCAGAATTTCAAGCTTCCACATCTAATGAGAATTTTTTTGCCTTATCTGCTATGTAAAAACCCAACAGTTATTTTATTCATCACTTCAGGACACTTTGAAATGTCACATTATTTTAAAAGCCTTCCAGAGAGAGTTCCATAGTAACCAAATTTCCACTAGATTGGTAAATTTCAGGTTTTGGTTTCAGGTCATGAAGGTGTTGTGTCTACTATCTTACACTGGAATTGTATGGAATTATTCAGGGAACTCATGAAGATACTGCCTCACTATGAATCCATCTTCATGTTCACAGACGTGGTTCTTTGTTTATAGAGAAAATACTGCTTGCTGATGGAACATCTGTGAGTTAATACTAGAGGACTGTTGGCTTGAGTATGTTTGGATTGAAAATCTGCAGATAGATCTTACTTTTGGTGATATTTTGAACAGGTAACGATACTGCCATAATATGGGATACTAATATGCAAATTATATTTTTCAAAAGGACAGAGGCTGTTGATAGACACTATACAGAGTTTGTGGAGGGCATCTTCCATGCCTTCAAAAAGCTCACTCTTGCCAAGAGATAGAATTTTTTTGTGAACATGATAGATACTCTGAAAATGCTGTGATAGTAAATGACAGGACTGTCATAAGTTTCTTGCTGTGGATCAGTTTGCAACTGGACAAATCTGATTTCTTACATGGCAGAAATGCTATAAACTATATACAAATAATTCAGAAAAATCTTTAATGGGGAGTGTTAATCTAACTCTCCTGTGAAATGTTCATACCTAATTTGCTCCCTTGGATCACGGTATTTAATTAACATCCTTCCAACATGTTTCCAAGGCATAAAAGTCAACATGTAAAAGCAGACATTCTAATTAACCTATCTTAATTTCTATAGTTCACAGTTAAGTAATGGAAGGTTGTCTTTGGTTGCCAGGCCTAGCTTGTTTTCTGTGGCACAGAATTGTTTTCTAGAGTTACCCAAGAATATCTTTAAAGAAGTAAAATGATACACACCTGTATGCCACATATACACATTACAGCCTTTTTTGTGTGTAGCTTCTCATTTTAAGTTGTATTTGTTTTTTCTTTATTTTTCTCTCTTGTTTTAAACAAGAGTTGATAAAATCCAGAACTTAACAGACTGCATATCATACAATTTGGTTAAACTGACCAGTATTACTGTTTGGCACTTCTAAAGCAATGCCTTTATGCCATTGTCTTGGTAAAGTATTTAAGAAAAGCTGCACAGAATGGCTTTTGTTGCAATACGGTGCTACAGAGGAGCCTAATTAAGATTGCAGAGTGAGGAGCATCTGCTGTAGGTCATAGAAAGAGATATGTTGCAATATTTTTATATTGACTAAATGGAAGAGAACGAGGCTTATTTCTCTTAATGTCAACCACAGGTGAAAATAAGAAATAATTGCATTATGCACAAAAAACATGTCAAGACCACTCTTTGTAGTTTCTACGAAGTCTTAAGTATTTCAGATTTCTTCTATAATGATAGTAGGTAGTCCTCGCTATCTAGACACTTTGGGAAGTAACTTTATTTATCAGTGTACAAAGAATGTGGAAAAGGGAAAAGCTGGTAGACAGGGAACAGATTTTTGTCTCTATTTAACCACATTACTAGAGCAGAACCTAAGCAGTTTTTCTAGCAAAACTGAAGAGCAATGGTAATAGAAGTAGGAAAAATTACTGCGTACATAAACAGCAGTTTGACTAAAACACAGCAACAGACCAGTTCTAGCTGCCAGACTTTGTTCTGTCCTCTCTCTTTTCACAGTATCTGCTATTGCCATGTCCATCTATTATTAACATTACCAGTTTTTCCCCGCTCAGTCTTAATCGAGGATTAATGAAACAAATGAATGCATTATGCAAGAAGAAAACAAATGAAATAGAAAATTATTCATTACTTCCCCGTTGTATTCATTAAATCCCAACTGTTGTGCTTAACTAAACTATTCATTTTCAAGCCTCTCTCTGTTTCTGTTTTCAGACCCTTTCAGATTTTAAATTACATGGGACTGGAGTATGTCTTCCTTGTGTATGAGTACAACATCCAAGACAGTAAGGTTGATTATTTAATTGAATCATCTGTGCATACCTCCATGCTAAAAACATTGATGGTTAAGAATAAATATTGCCCTCCCTAGGGAAACAGGGCTATATTAAAAGCTTTTTTTTTTTTTAAGGAAAAGAACTAGAAGCCTTTGGAAAATTTAGTGCAGGTCTTTGATACATCTGTAAGATTGTCCTATATTCTCCCTTTTCCTTTTATGCTGGATGAAATAAATTATAGCTAAATCACAATAAAATATCAGCATATGCACATGTATCCCATTCTAGCTGATGAGGTTACTCTTGTAATGGATAAAGCTTGAGCAGCATCAGTAGCACACACAGCAGAGCTGTAAGAGATGACAATAAATGTGCTACAAAAATGAAATGGATAGTTTTTTGTCTGAAAAGAGACAAAAGAATAATATCAAATCCCATTTTGACAATGGTTTGGCCTTTAGTGGAATGTAAGAATTATGGTTATTGATGTTAGATGTATTACCCTTCCGCACATTGATTTTTACTGCAGAACCTTTCACATAAATGAGGAAACCAAATATATGTATGTATATATGGCTAAAAGCTAAATCCTTGTTTGAGTTCTTAGCAGTATGGATAGCAAGAACATGGTTTAGGGATTTTTACAGACACTTAAATATTTAAGTTTTAAAATTTCCCTTACAGTAGCACTCACAGGTTTTATTCTGTTGTCTGAGGTCATTATGCAGAACGCATCTGTGTATCTTGGAAAGACATTTTGCACTTAAATATGTGGGCCTGTGTAGTAGGTGATTCTGCAAGTTGTTTGGTGATAATACATTATTACAGGTGGTTTGGGAAGTAGGGCATGTTTGAGCCCTAGCCAGTGAAATGACAATAATTTGTAAAATGGGGGTATAATAATATTTCACCACTCTTTTTGGTAAATCACCAAGGTTGGGGGAAGTAGATGATACTGTAAATGCAGGTAAGATTCGAGAACTGAGCATGGAATGATGCTGAGGAAGAAACTTATTAGCAAGGGAATAAAAGCAATGAACAAAGAATCAGCAGAAGAGACAGCAGAAAAAAAAGAAAAAGAAAGAAAACCACCACCAAAAATAGTCACTGTGTGAGAAAGGGAAAAGATCAGAGAAGGATGCATACAGTCAAGTGTACTGTTCCTCTATTTGAAAGGCTGCCTGTTGATAATCTCTTTGTTTTCAGTTGAGTTTACTCATACAGTTTGGTATTACTGCCACATATTCCCCACAAAGAAAAAAAAAAAAAAGCAAAAAAAAAAAAAAAAGCTCCTGAAATTAAAAAAAACCCCAAACAAAACCAAACACAAGCCCTAGAAGACAACCATGAAATCTCTAAATATAGTCTGTTTAAATGCTGAATAACAGACCTGAACTCTGCTTTGTACTATCATTTCATACAGCATATTTTTCCAAGTGACATAAAAGTAATAAAAACAAAAATACGTATTTCAAGAAATTATAATTATTGATAACATACAGATTATTTTTTTACTACCAAATGTTGCTGCTTTCATCTGGATTGTATCTTCTTTAAATAATTTTAGTTGAAAGGGGAAAATGGCTCCAGTGGGGGCCAGGGGGGGGACATTACCTCATTACCTTGCTATTTTGCAAGTGCAGGTCAAATTACTTGTGTAGAGGATGTACTAGAAAACACTTTTGTGAAAGACTTCTGTTGTGATATATTTGCTTCATATCCATTATGTGGGAAATAGAAAAAAATTAGGTTTATTTCTGTACATTACAGAGATGGACTACGCAGTTCATAAAATAAAAAGTAATGGCTGGTTCAGACACTGAAAAAGAGACTGACCTTATATTTATGACAGTGGTAGGCCCAGGAGTAAATCAAAGACCACAATCCTTCAGATATGTGCTTACTTACATGCTAAAGTTCATATTTGATCTATGTGATCATTGAAGCACTCATTCCTTATCCTCTTTTGGCCTTTTTCTCAAGTATAAAACAGAAGTATTACAATGAAAGGACAATTTATTTCTGCTATATGAAGACAATTATATTAGTGCTTAATTGTGCTTGAGCTCATGTAGTTTCCATTCAAACTTTTACTGGAGGTCAAAAATATTAAGCTACCTGCTCCTTGTTTCACAGGAACTTACAACAGAAAGGCTGAAGGGAATACTGAGGCTAAAGGACATTATCATGCTGAACACTTCTGCCAAAGGTGTTACCATGAACCTGCTGAATTTATATATGTTTTGTTTATACTGCAGAAGAAGAAAGTGAAGTTAATTAGACAGAGATATAAATAAATAATCCTTAAATGCTTAAACAAAGATCTCACAAAGAGTCTTCTGCTTCAGGAGGAACATTTTTTATTTAATTTCTCCTTTACTTATGGTTTCTGTGCTGCAGGTGTCAAAAGTGTTAATTTTGTTGTAAAAATAATTCCATAGTTCCATAGACTATGCAGTTAACATGGATATATTTTATTATAATGAACCAACTGCTCTTAATCTTAAAATAGCACTCACAGCTTTTGGTGAATTCTTGTGGAACCTAATTTGCCCTAATATGGTATGGTGACAAGTGCAATATAAATAAAAATGTGAAGAAGAAAAATATACTATTAAGTTGAGAGTAGAAGTCAGGAGATATAGGTTAAGATTTTTTGAAACTGGAACCTAAATTTCAGTCCCAAATCCTTTATTTACACATGCAGAAAATGACCTAGATGCCCAATGAATCTGAGCATTCACTTAATTCCATTTAAGTCATGGAAAACAACTGTGTGTATAATTAGCTTGCAAAAGTCAAGAAAAGTCAAGTTGCTTATGTAGGCACCTTAGTATTGATATAAAAAAAAAATCTTTGCTTTCAGTTATTCTGCATGGGATTTTTCTGGATTTTTTTGTTTGCTTTTTTTTTTGTTTTCATCTCAAATTATTTGTTGCTTAGCTTGAAGTCTAAACCCCTGAGGATGAGCTTTTTACGTGAGAATTTATCTATCTCCTTCTCTTCCTAGTTTATGGGGGGAAAAAGTCTCTAGACTGTTGTTGTAGAGAGGAACCTTTAAAAAGAACTATTAGAAAAACAACTAAAGGCCAAAATCCAGGGGAACAAAACCAAATAAAAAATACCATTTAAGCCATATGAACCCATGTCATAATTCTAAGAGTGGGAATTGCTTCCAATTTCATTAGTATTTATCCTTAGTCTGTTCACACTGTGCTAGGCAACTTATTTAACCTTCCTATACCTACCTTCTCTTCTGTATACTGTAGTTGAAATAATAGTATTTACTCATCTCTCAGGGTATTAGGAGATTTAATTTTAATAATGTCTATGAAACACTTCATTAATCATAAAGGGAAAGTAATACAGAAGCATGCATTATTATCATTATTAATTAATTAAAAGAATCTCCTGAGACAAGAAAGGAATTATTATGGCCAGTTGAAGAGTGTACTGTGCTGTGACTTCTAAAGGAATTTTTGGGCAGTCTTGGGAGAAAACACATTAAGTATACTGTTAGTAGATTTGAATTTATAACCTCATTTAAATTTTCAGGTATTTAAAAGGCTCATTATTTCTTCACTGCTGTTGAACTGATGAGTAATTATTATGCAAATCTTCTTACATTTCTTTATGGGTAACCTTTGGACTGGCATTTTAGCTAAATATTATCTAAGATTATTGATAAAACACAATTGAATAGTAACAGAGGCAATGACAGCAGTAAATGTAAATGACAGCACATGTAAAATGCTCTCTGGAGCCAATGTTTTGAAATACAAGTTGAATAGTTTGATGATAAATACATTCAGTATTGTTCTCAAATACATCTCTTGTTCTCAAATACATCATTAGTTTAAAAGTACTCAGTTTCCATGCTGACTGTGTTTTTTTAATTAAAAGTGCACGTGCTATTCTGTGACAAGTTACAGAACTATCTAAATAATCTATTCCCTAATATATGCTAAAGAAAAAGCTTTTTTTAAAGTCCATTTTATCATCTAAATCATACTCACTATCTATGCTCACTATTAATATGTGATCACAGTATCTTTTAATGTGTGAAACATCCTTTTCCTCACTTAATGACTGCAAAGCAAGGAAAAATTCCTTCTGACCCAGCTGCAGTAAATGAGTATTTTTTGGCTGCTAGCTTCACTACATTCAATGTTTATGTCTGTTCAGTATTCTAGAGGAACTCATGAGATGCTGTTGTATTCAGGAGAGGTTTCAAGAAATCTAGAAGGATTAGAGAAAAAAAATGCAGAGCCTCATCTGAGTTTTGCCTGGATCTGCTCAATTTATCCCTGGAACAGAGAGGGAAGCTAACTACTGGACCAGGAATCTCCAGGATGAGGTGGGAAATACTTTGAAGATCCACATATTTTGGACAGCTTCCTTTCCTAAAAGGTCAGGAGAACCTCAAAGCTAGCTATCTTTAAGAGTTACTTAGCAAGAAGTTTACTAGTATTCATACCACTGAGTTGGTTCTCAACAAGTCCTTATGTTTCAAAAATGTTCTACTCCTCATGGTATTTAAAGCAATAGAAAAGTTTAGATCTTTTTATTTACCCTTCATTTCCAGAGCAACTTCTGTTTTTTAGCCCTTCTGACCCTATTTACAAGCATGTTTTTCATGGTCAGAATAACTTCAGAGTTTATTTTATAGTAAGTAAAGAAGTTCAAAACCAGAGACTCTTATGGCAGTATGATCCCATAACTTGAGCATTTATAAAACATGTCAAATACTGAGAAACTTGAAACAGAATGCCCCAGACTGACAACATTGGCCAGTTCTTTTGGTGCTCAGCATGCTTTTTCACCTTATAATAATTTATTGATTTTTGTTATCACAATTGATGTGTTCAGCTGGTGTATTCTTTGTTTTTAAAGAAAGATAAAAACATTACACTTTTCATCTTATTCCTCGTAGTAAAGATAAACAAAATATTTTCTGTTTCATCTCAAACAGTTACATTTGAACTTTTTTCCAGAAGTTTATGAAGTCTAAGAACTCAAAGCCTTGAGGGTATTATGTCCTACTCTTTGCATGATGATGTCATCCATAAGATTTGTTCTTGCTGACATGTCAACATTAAAGAACAGAAATATTTAAAACAAATGAAATAGTACTAGATGAATTAACTTTATAAATCTAGGATTTTTTTATACTTTCTGGGAAACTATTAAAAACCAACTACTACATAAAATTTAGCTGGAGAAATTTGCAAGTCAGCCTGTCCTCTTGACTTCTTCATTCTTTGATCATAAGGATATTATAATAGCATTACATGCCATTATATTTGGAATCATGGTTCTGTATACCTGATATTTGGCTAAATATGTTTAAATTGTAGAATTCAACAATCCATCAGTGCTTTCAAGAAAGGTTATGGGTTTTCAAGAGACTCATAATGTCTGAGAACAAACATACTTGACCACAAAAACATCACGTGTTGCCAGCTCTGAGGCAGATGAACAGATAGGCTTCATGTTTCTTATTCTTTCTCAAGTCTTCCCCCTTTCCTGACAAGATCTCTGAAACAGATTAGAGTCCACCTTGGGTAAAGACCTTTAAATGTCTTTAAGAAAGAGAAATAAATAACATTACAAGAAGAAAGAGTTTAAGACTTTCATAGCAAATACAGTGTGTGTTATGGAATGGTGAAGTGATACTTTTAATTATGATCCTCCATTAGCACAGCTTCATTACATTCCTATACAACTTGATTTAAGAAGAGAAAGAATGGTACTGTGTGGAGTAAAACCAGTGGTCCCACATCTCTTGCTCATTGTTGTAGACATTCTGTGGAGGGCAAAATTATTGTGTTAGAAGAATGTTTTTGACCTCAGAACACTTAACAACCTTCAACAAATTATGAGTCTTTTCATTCTTACATACTTCTACACTTTCAGATTATAAAATATGTTTTTTTTTCTTTTTTTTTTTCCTCAGGCTTGTTCACTTAATTTGATTTTAAATCATAATTTCCTAGTACTTGCTGGATTATGCATAATAACCTGCACAAAACAATACCTGTGTTGCTGATCACTTACCTCATGTGCACTGTCCATTAAAATCAGCATTCCCTTAAAAGCAACATATCTGTCACAATAATCCTACACTGGGCATAGTGTGATGAAAATGTCAGAATAAAGTCTCTGAAAAGAAAAAATGAACAGAATATGTAAACAAAGGCACAAAAAGTTTGTGGCTAATTCTCTTTCAGGTTCTGAAGATACAGAAATGTTAAATTAAATTTACTATGCCACCTGAGCAGACACGCATCTGTTTGTAACTGAGGAACTTCCAGTTTTCTTCTGAACTGTTACTCTAGAGAGGTACCAGCATGCTGTTTAAGGAAGTCACTCATTGTGGTTTTATTATTTTTTTCCTTATGGAGTTGTTACTGGAGTTTTATGGAGTCCTGTAATATGCTGTAATAGGATGGATATGTCAGTTTGCACTTTACAGAATTGCTAGGGTTTGATTTCTGTAGACATAGCTGATCATCCATCATATAAATTATTTTGAGCTGCTAAAGCAAACTAAATTATAATTTTTAGGAATTCCAGAAATATTTTCATTGCTTTGGATTATGAATAAAAGCAAACAAGACTATTTCTTTTAACTCAAAAAATATTTAAAGGGCATTTTGGGTATGTAAAATGCCTTTTTAATCCAATGTATAGTTTTTTGTTTGTTTTGTTTTGTTTTCAAATATTGAAACTGCATACTTTGGTTTCATTAGAACAGTTGTGTTCCAGTTGAAATGACCTGTTCATATAAAACACATTCTTTAGGATGGAATAAAAATCTTTAAACTCAGGGTCACAAGCTTATTTTTTCTTTTAAAGAATACTGAATGTCAGATGCAAATATTACTCAAGACACATAGAGAAAGTGTATTTGTGCTTAACTGGACAAGGCACATAGATTGCCAGCAACTGCTGGACCATGAACAGAAGCCATATTTTATCTGTCTTGCCCTCAAGCGGAAAAAACAGGAGACCTTTCCAGCAAATGTATTCTATGAAATAAGTGGTCTTGATAGAGTAAATTAAAGTTAGTTGAAAAGAAAAAAAAATAGCTATTTTTCAAAAAGGGGGTATATAAATGACGAAGTATAATTTCAGTTCTTTATTTTCCTTGACATCATGCTAATTAGGTGAAACAACCAAACAATATAAGTTTTTACAGGAAAAATATCTGCTTGCATTACTCTAAATGTTAAAATCATTTGCTGAATGAACTTCTCAAACCCAGTGATTTTTGTTGCATAGAGCTGTCAGAGTGATATTTAAAATGAGTGAATATGGTCAGTGTATTAAAAAAAATCAGGCATTTTAAGTAGCAGTGTAGCAAGATTAAAGGCCAACCATCTAGATATAATTGCACTTGAAAACTGCCAATTAAGTTAAGAATTGCATCTACAGTGCTTTTTGCAAATTTCTGTATCTGAAAAAAAAAGTAGATGGTGAGGGTGTGAAAACTATATTCTTTAGAACAATGACCCCAGGGACTGAAATCTGTAGATGCTGTACATAAGAACAAAGCTAGTGATGCTAATATCCTTCTTGGATTTCTTGCCAGAAATGTGGGTGGGTGGGATATAAAAGGTGCTTTCACAGAGCATTTGTTCTTCCTGGATTATGTGAAGTGTTCAGAGATGTTGCAGCTCTGTGTTGAGTCTGTAACTCCACTCCTGTAATTTGAGGATGCCTTCCTAGATGGATGGAGGGACTTGGACATTGCAGTGCCCTTACAGTGCAGCAGCTTTAGCTCAGGCAGTCTCCAAGTTTTTTAATTCTCAGTACCCTGTTGGTGCCCATGTCCTCATATGTAGAAATATGCAACCAAAGACCCAAAGATAAACAATGGTGATTACAGTAAAAGTAATAATGCTTCTTTATAAAGAGGGGACTGGTGTGACAGCTACTGCTAGATAGGTACAAGCAACTGTGCAGCCCTGTCAAAAGGCAGTGCTGGCATGGAGGATGAACCTCTCATTTTCCTTGTCTCAATTTGTCTGCAGTACAGACAGTGCCTAATAGTCAACAGGAGATTTCAACATTAGCATTTCAGAATAATTAATCTTGTTGATAATCCACAATTCTTTCCTCAGAAATAGCTAGGATTTAATAGATAGCTTGGGGTTTCCAGGCTCTGTATTGCAGAATGTAATTCATCTATATTCTCTTGGCCCCCTGGAACACATATCTCCTAGAAGCATTCTTATTAGGAATGACTAAATATCACCACTGCTTCATGCCCATTTATGCTACTATCAAGTGACCTGCTTAATGCAGTTGTAAATAAGGAAAGCTAGTGGCTATAAAACTGCAGGACAAATCCTCAAGGACAATATTACCTTTGACAAACTGGCAAAATACTTAAAAAGCTTAAAAAACTGTAGTTGGAAATCCATAAAAATGAAGTTTTCAGTTTTAGTGTTATTCTAAAAATATATTTTTCTTTTGTGTTTCATGAATTACTTTCTCTTTGTATTTTTCTGTAGTCTTTAAAGTATATTTAGCTAACGTAGCAAGAAGCCACAGCAGTTTGGGAGGGCTGAGAGGCCACAACTTTTTCATCATGTAAAAGCCGAAGACTGAGTATGAGGGGTGATCTGCTGGGTCACTAGGTATTGTTCTTGGAATGTTTCAGACAATCACTTCCTTGATGACCACAGATTTTTTTCCTGATTTCTAAGATAAATTTATTCTTAGTGCTTACACATTTGTTTTCATGCAAACGTTTCCTCCTAAGTGGTTACCCAATGATGTATTTAAAAAAACAGTTTTAGCCCCTCTTAATCTAAATTTTGTTAAAAAAAAAAAAAAAAAAAAAAAGGAAAGAAACAAAGAAACACAGACTCTTCAGGCTTCATAAAGTTTTCCATTCCTTTGATGAAGAATATCAGTTATCTTCATATCTGTCTATTACACTTTCTATTTTTCTTAAATACATGCAATTAAATGCTCGCTTTAAAAGCCTCTTGAAGATGCATACACAGATGAACAGTTGTCTGTTTTCATAAGCTTTTCCATACTAATGTGCATATGGAATAAACCAGGTGAATAAAGACTGTAACATGACAATGACCATTTTAATGGGAAATTATCAGTACATGCATGTACTGCACATGGCAAACAACTGCTACAGATTTAGAATTTTTAGATTTTCTAAATGTCAGAAGTTCAAGAAAAATTAGGCACCTTCAGTAAGTATAGCATATAATTACTTCTGCAGTTCTAGTTATTAATATTTTACATGAATCCATATTGCACTCTACCAACCTTTGACCCTGAAGCATTAAGAAATTCAAAAGGAACTTGCAGAATAGCATATTTTACTAATATAATCAGTGCATACAATACCTAAAATACATCTTCTTGCAAAATTTTCTGAATATTTAGGGTCAAAATATGTTAGTACCATCTTGCTATTCCCCATAATGTGTTAGAAGCATACAAAAAAATTGCATGAGTTGTTTGTTATTTTTAATTATTTATCTCTTGTAGAGATAATTTATATCAGATTTTCAATTCAACATAAATTATGTTTAGTTTTTCAAATCAGTGTTCAGAATGAAAGGCACTGAGAAAAACAGCTTCAGAGTTGTTGAAGTGAGAGAATAGTACAATATACTATTTATCTCTGATGAAAGATGCTCCAGTCCCTTCCTCATGCTAAAGGTCTTTACTGGACTGTCTCCAGTAACCTTTGGATGTCTCTTGTTCTGGGGAGTTCAGAACTGTACAAAGTATTGCGGGTATGACACACTAGTTCAGGTGTGAAAATAAAAATACTATACATGTGACAATTAATTTTATTACAGATTTGTATGTAATAGCTTCATTTTACAGCTGTTGGATCACACACAGTGCCTAAGTTTTCCTGGCTACTAGTAAGGCAGTACTTTTACACGTAGCAGTAGCACAGTATAGTGTTTGACAGACAGTATTAGGTAGCCTGTCAGCGTACTCATATGAAGACAGGAACATAGCCCAAGGAATTTTAAAAATTTTTGATAGATAGGATCATATCTCCTAGTCTGTTACACAAGGCTTTTTGGCCCGATTTTGATGTTGAGCTGTTAAACCACGGTCAAAGTTTAAAACTTAATATAAGTAGAAGCTTCAGCATCTGTTCATCACCTGCTGGTGGGTGGCATAGCTTGTATTAATGATTGAGCCAGCCCGTGAGATTCAAGCTATAAGAAAGACTGAAGCATTGCATACTATAAGCACAGAAACATAAATTATGTTTCTCACATAAATTATGGGTATACCAAACACAGAAGGGGATGTTTGTAAATCTGGATCACTGATTTAATAGTTGAAATTACAGTGCAAATATAACAACTGAGAAAAACTGCATTTGAATAACTACCAGGAATATGTTTCCAATTAGAGTAACTAATTTTTCAAACTGATTATATATTTCTTCTGATACATATGTTTAAATGTTTTCCTTGTTTAAAAAAAACCAACTAGTCACTCATAATTTTAATAGGAATGTGAAGTCATGGTGATGTTCTGAGTTTAAGTTAAATCAGTTTTTTAATTTAAAAATTCCTTTGTGAGAATGTTACTTAAAAATGTGCCTGGTTAATGAACAGGAAACTTGTCTTGCCTCCATAAATCCTGTTTTAAAAACTCCTTTTCTAGGTGTTCGCAGGAAGGGGAGAATGTAAGGATAGTACTCTAAATATATGAGCAGATATAAATTCTGCTTTCTTCAGGAGCCTTTGTGAGAGCTATGAATGAGGAACCTCTGTAACATGTATCTACACCATCAACCGATCCTGAGCCAATCCATTTGACAGCTCTCTCAGTAATATTACTTCTTGTCTAAGTCTTAGAAGTGATTTGTAATACTGGCTCTTCCCCTAAGGGCTGATAATGTTTATGTTCAAAATGTAAGGGGGGGCATAACCACAGTTTAACACTTCCACTCACCTCACTGCTGCAGGATGCACTGGTCTGACATCAGAACCCTGATACATAGCACTGCCAGTGTTCCAGGGTGCTGTACTTCAGGTCTGATAGAACACACGGCTTTTATGTTGATCGAATATCTAATTAGAGTTTATTTGCTTAATCATCTTCATATACAGGCAGTGCCTATTACAAATGTCTTATCTATGAGTGAGCCACTAATAAATACTTGTACAGATAAAAATCATAATCTCAAATTTGCATTGTATCTCTAAATGCAAATAGTGTGGAATCTGCATAGCTCAGTGCAAGTTATTTTCTTATGTTTATTGGTAAAAAAAAAAAAAAAAAAAAAAATCAGGCATCTTCATCCTGTTAGTCTTAACACTTTCTGGGAAAGAGATATTTCAATGTAAACTTGCCAAACTGTATTTAAATAGCCATAAGTAATGTACATGGTTAAAGGTCTAGTTTGAAGGAAATATATTAGATTTATTGAAAATTTCTCTCAACATTATGAATTCTTTTGCAAATAAGGTAAGTCCCTATTTCAGCAAATCATCTTTGAGTGACAAAGCCAAAAAAAAGCTGCGTGGTGCAACTGACCATATATATGTCAAAAAGTATACCTGAAGGAGAAATCCTGCCAGCTGAACAGATGAGCTCCACAAAGTATCAGTCGGTAATCTTCTTGTGACTCCTCTACGAGTGTCACCAGGGGCAGCCGTCTCACCCCCTTCCCTGCTGGGGCCCTCAGCGCAGCTCAGCCCCCAGGCCCAGCCCTGCCTCCTGCGGGACCTGCCGGCCCAGCACACGTGGCTTGGGCCTCCCAGCCCTGCTCTGTCCGGGACTGCGTCCTGCTTGCCCCTGGTCCTGTCCTTGGGCAATTTGACTTCCTGCACTACTCTTGGATGTAGCTTTTCCCGTCTCCTTGCCAGTGCTTGGCAGCCCTGCTGCTGCTGCTGTCGTGACGCCTGCAGGACCCAACCCGCGGGTGAGGTGATGGCCAAAGCTGCCTCAGGGCTGCTGAAGGCTGCCTCTCATGTCCTGCCCAGGTACTCTGTCTTCAGTATCTCCTGAGGTAAAAAAAAAAAAAAAAAGGTAATATTCTAGGTGCTGTTAGTTTTCATTGCAAACAGAATTTTTAAATCATTCCTACTAAGTGCAGGTTCATGCTTCCACAGCCACTAGCAAAGGGAATCGACTAGTTCTCAACATGCATACTTGACAAATTTACCCCGTGGTTTTGCTAATAAATATTTTTGTGAATCTCATAATTAGACTTCCCTGTTTTTATGCATTCTGTTGTGCAGTACTACAAATGCTGTGAGTCCACAGAGAGCAAGGTGGAGAAGGTGGCCTACAAACTATTACAAAACCCTCATAAGGATTCAAATTTAAATTAGACTGTTCAAATAAGAGAAATGTGCAGAACACACATACAGTGTGCTTCCCCCTTGACAGCAAGACTGCATGTGATGTATCACTGATATTTCAAGCAGCCTACTCTGTAATTTGGTTGCAAGAAGTTGGTGACACCATCTCAGTGTCCCAGTTGGCAAAAAGCAAAGATGGGAGCATTCCATTCACCCCACTCTGTCAATGTGCAAACTGGGGCTGGAAGATGGAGCCCATGAGAACATGCGTGCAGTCTGGCAGTTGCAGATTGGACTGGAATAGTCTGATCTCGACTCCAAGTTTTTATTTTATATACTTAGTTTTCCTAGAAATCACAGGGATAATTTGCAAAGCTTTTGCAGCTTCTTTTTGGAGTTCTAGTTCTCTAAATTTCAAATGTTTACATGAACCATTTTGATAAACATGTAGTAAACATGGAAATTATCCATGGAGCTTCCTTTTTATTTACAGCTTTTGAGAATAGTAGTTGATTGTGGCTTTTAGTCAGTTTCTCTTAATTCACTTTTTTGTCTCTTACCCACCTAAGTCCTTGACCATCTGTAATGCAACAATAGCTGCCAGTAAAAACACGGCATTTTTTGTTTCAAAAATAACAGAAACTTCTTCAAGGGGAAGTAGACTAAGCACAGACATCTATTACAGTTTCACAGTTAGGCTCCATTTTGCATTTGAAGCCTATACCAACATTTATGATTGAAATTAAGAGGAAAACAATGTTCTTGGCAAGATATAAATTTAAATAAGAGCATAAGCACATGTATTTTTGCTCTGAATAACTAATATTTTTATACTGGAGGCATAATTTGCCAACAAGACTGAACAATTGAAAGCAATGTTCTGAATTACAGTGTTCTGACAGTTAAACATCAGTATCAAAGCAGGGCATTTGAAGACATAAAAGCAAAAGGTAATGACATTATCCTTGAGTCTTCATGACTTTCCTAAAGGTGAATGCATTAAATAAGAACTGCTGAAGTGTTGTTGGCACTGTTTTATGCATCCCATCTGTTAGTCATAATATTACATCAGCTAATTAATGCATGTTACCTTGTGTGTAAAACAACATGTACTCTGTTGATTGCAGAGTCTACCCTAAAGTGATTCTCACTGGAACAGTTTTGATTTTTTTTTTTTTGGCATCACAAAATTAGGAATTTTCCCCATGAAAAGTTATTTCATTAAAATCTTCAACTTTGAAAATCTATACATTTTCTTAAAATCATGCAGAAAGATTTTATTATAAAATTATACCTTTTTGCTTTCCAGTAGTTTGCCTTAAAAGTTAAAAAACATTTGTAGCTCCTGTTGTCTTGTATTTCTCTGTGCACTACATTTGATCTAACTGATGGTGTGCCTCCACTGTCATGTCATAGTATAAATTGTCAAAAATTGTATTATGACATGGCAGTACTAATGGTGCACAGCTAATTGAAGCTAATAAAGTCTGTCATTTTTACTTTTTTTTTTTTTTTAAATCATGAAGGGCAGCTGCTACTTAGTACTGAAAAAAAATCTTCCATACTAAAATGCTTATTTTTGTTTGCAATGAAACAGCCGAATCAGTTCTAATTTGCCCTAATTGTCTTGGAATATGTTTGAGGTCAATTACAGACATGCCTTGTAGCAATTAAGAGAAGTCTACTTGGTATCTGAGGTAACAAGATTCCTCATCATTGATGTAAAATTATAGCTACGTAAGATGTGTTGCTTAGATGAAGTATTAGTTTTATTTGTAGAAAGGAATAGAAACATAAAGAATACCACATTCAAAGATGATGCTTTTTCTGCTAAATCTTGCCTTCTCAGGAAGCTTCATGTTTTTTTAAACAATCAGATTACTACATGCCAAGAGCTCTGTGCAGCTGTAGCTGGTTCTTTGGCAAACCACTTATTTCACCCTTCTTATATAGAGCCAGTTTATATGAAACTTTTCTCTATGTGCATATATGGACATATATATATATATATATATACACACACACTCATATATATATATATGAGTTCCATATTTAACTTTAAAACATGGAAATATGAAATATTCCAGTATTTCTTTTCCACACATAGTGGTGTGTATGGAAAATAAATTTTAATTATATGTCATATGGCTCATTATTGCTTTGCTTCTTACAGATTGACTTTACTTATTAGAAGTATTTAATATAAAATGAGAAAATCGACCCTTCTCCTTCTATTTTGAAAGTTATTCATATTTCTAGTTATTGACAATATCTCTTGTCAGTACCATGTATTTACAAAAATGTAAGTGTATGTAACCCACAAATACAGAATCATTCTGTTCTGGTTTAACCCCAGCTGAAAACTAATTCTCACACAGCTGCTTACTTACTACCTGTCAGTGAGATGGAGGAGAAAATCAGAAAGGTAAAAGGGCAAAAACTTGTGGGGTGAAATAGAGGCAGTTTAATAGGTAAAGTGAAAGCTGTGTGCACAATCAAAGCAAAATAAGGAATTCATTCACTATTTCCCAGGCAGGTGTTCAACCACCTCCAGAAAAGCAGGGTTCCATCACATGTAATGGTTACTTGTGTAGACAAATGTTGTATGATGTGGGATATCCCTTTGTTCAGTTGGGGTCATCTGTCCCATCTATGTCCCCTCCCAGTTTCTTTTGCATCTGCAATGTAATCACTGGTGGAGCGTTGGGAGAACAGACCTTGACTCTGTATAAACACTGCTCAGTCATAACTAAAACATGACAGCTTTATCAACACTGTTTTCAGCACAAATCTAAAACATAGCCCAGCACATGGTACAATGAAGAAAATTAACTCCAGCCAAAACCAGTAAATCTTAAAAGAAAACATTAGATTTTTCTGCGTTTGTTGTAAAAACCGTCATGATGTGCAATTTTGTAGACACGTAGTATTTCCCCAGAGTCACAGAACAGTAATCTACAAAAAAAGCTTTTATACTTGTGTAACATGATGACTAAGGTTATGTGAGCCTTTTGGCAGTCAAAAGGAAAAGGGTGCTACTGATGGAATACTTAATATATACTTAATTAAACCCTGGATTTTGTGTCATCCAAGACATGGAGAGAAATAGGCATATTGGCCCAGATTTCTGTAATCTTCATATGATTAACATGTTTTTCAATTTGCAGGGTTTGTGAGAACATATCTATACTGGTACAGTGTTCAGCCATCTGTGTAATACTGCCTTGAAGTCTCAGTCTGTCTCTGCCAGTGATCCTGTCATCTAAATTAACTTCCTTCATCACCTCTGCAATGCCTTTGTTTCTAAAGACTAATGGCTGAAAAGAATGGGAAAAAAGATGATCACACTTGGAACTGACTAGCCATATTTGAGTTAATTTGTAGGAAGTATTTTTATATTGTAAATTTTGAAATTAGTAAAGCAAATCAGGGTCATCCAAAGAAAGCAGAATATTAGTGACTTCTGGGAATGCTCTCACTTTTTTTTTTTTTTTCTTTTTAATACATTGTTTGCTCTTAGGCTGTATAGAACTGGTAAAGAAACAGATTGCTTTAGTCACCCTTAAATATATTAAAAAGAATATCTTAGTCTGCTTTACTAGAAAGATATGTTATTAATAATACCGAAGTTCTTTTTCTAATGACTTTTCTGTTGCTTATGTGGTCAGTGCAGTGCCCATCCAAAAACCTCATTAGCTATCTCTCCTCCTAGTCATACTGATATATTTTGAGTTGAGATTCAAGTGTTTACTTGCATAGGTTTTGCAATTTAAATTACAATTTACAACATAATCCTTTTTTTTTTTTATTTTTGTAAATCTTACTGAAGTAAATTCCTTTGGTTCAACAACAGCCATGAAAAGGGAATAATTTGCTTAGGGTGAAACGCTGTGTATTCACATTCACAGTGTCCCAATTGTGAATACCTGTGAGTGTATATTGAAGAAAGAGTTTTTTGGTCAGGGCCCTCTGTTGGCTCTACAGGTTCACAGCTTCTACTGGCTGTTTGGGTACCATCACAACCTTATTGTTAATACATAATTTCTTATACTCTTGAAGAAGTACAAGCCTGCTGTTTAAAAGTTGTGATTCCTCTAGGAAAAACAAAAATAGCTTTATAGTACTAATAGATACTAATCTTATTGCATTTTTTATGCTGTTTGTAAATAAGTTAAAATATTAGCAAACACCTGTTATTTATTTACTACTGAAACTGATAATATCACCATAGTTAACAACATTAAGCATAATTTAATCAAGGAGTGACATCATTATTACCTGCTAATAGAACCTTCAGAACAAGTAGAAATTTATCTGATAGAGGTAACAATTAAAGACAAATTTAACTGAGATGCTATTTCTTATTAGAAGTATATATAGAAGTCTTCAGTGTAGTCTTTTGGTCCATACGCAGCACTTGACTGCTGCATGTTACAATCTACTATTGGTACCTGTTAGATCCAAGAACATTCAGGAGGAGGTCTTCCACACACAGCAAGACTAGATGACAGAAAGGGATATATAGGAATATTATCATTAATAACCATTCTCAAGATTCAAGTGTTTGTAAACTTGTAATAGCAGAAATTTGGTAAAGAACAAATGAAATTTCACCATTGTCGTTTTTTCCTGAGTCCAGAATTTCAAGAGAGGATTGCAAAGTGAAGGTTTAGATTCCTCTACTTCCAGATATATAGCAAAGGTCTGGAACCAAATCTGCATACAGCTTTGACATTAAATTCACTGCCTGAGACTCAAACCTTAATGTATTTTAGCTGCATTATGAGGTTGTTCTTAATTGTTTCTACTTTTGTTTGTTGTAGTCTAAAATATCATTGCAGGATCAGAATTACAGAATGATGCAGACTCACAGAATCACAGAATATATGAGGTTTCACAGGACCTCTGGAGGTCATCTACCCTAACCCCCTGTTCAAGCAGGGCCACCTAGAACAGGTTGCCCAGGAGTATGTCTAGACAGCTTTTGAGTGACAAAGGGTGGAGCTTCTACAATATTTCTGGGCAACCTGTTCCAGTGCTAAGTCACCCTCATACTAAAAATATGTTACATGATGTTCCCATGGAGCTTCCCTTTGTGTCTGTAACCTCTTTTCCTATCAGTATTCACCACTAAATAGTGCCTGACTTTAACTTCTTTATACCCTCCCTTCAGGTCTTTGTACACATTGAGAAGATTCCCCTCAGCCATCTCTTCTCTAGACTGAACATTCTCCAGTCCCTTAATCATTTTTGTAGCCTTTCACTGAACTCTGTCTACCAGCTCCATGTCCAGGTGTGGCATCCCCAGTGCTAAGTAGAGGGGAAGGGTCACATTCCTCATCCTGCTGACAACAGATTGGATCTGTACAAGTGAAACACTTCTATGGGATAAAAAACCAAGTTCCATCTATTTAGAATAGCCTTCTAAATTTCATAAAGTTAAAAAATGAGAGAATTATGTGAAGTTTTTTAATCATTGTGTAACACTACACCTCTTCACTAATGTCACCCTTTGTTGGCTACATCAAATACATTTCCAGTATATAGTCACTCCTGAAATGTGAAAACTTGCTTCATATTTGATAAAATATTTATTTCACTACTAGAGAGAAGGGGCCTGTAACTTAAAGAATACGTGACTTTTTAATAAAATCAGATCAAATGCATTGCTGAGGAGGCCCTGTAGTGATAGGACGAGGGGCAATAGCTTTAAACTGGAAGAGGGTAGATTTAAGTTAGATGTTAGGAAGAAACCCTTCACTGAGGATGATGAGGCACTGGAACAGGTTGCCCAGGAAAGCTGTGGATGTCCCCTCCTTTGAAGTGTCCAAGGCCAGGTTGGATGGCACTTTGAGCAACCTGGCCTTGGACACTAGTGAGAGGTGTTCCTGCCCATGGCAGGGGGGTTGGAACTAGATGATCTTTAAGGTTTCTTCCAATCAAAACTGTTCTATGATTTGGTGAAAGCAGTGAAGTAATGTTGAAACGGAAACTATCACAAACTAATGTACTTTTTTTCAAAAGACAAACTAATGTACTTCGTTTCAGGGTTATCAGACAGCTTTGTTCAATTTACTTGCTCTACACTTAATCTACAAGCACTGAAAACACAACAGCAGGAAATTCAGTTTAGTGATATACTTTTAATTTTGATTTAGTATAGACAGCTGCATGCACAAAGGAACATATTTCCAAGGGTTCCTAAACTTCAAAGTTCACAAATCTAAGTCTAATTTGCACTTTAGAGGAGGCACTTGAAGGACTTCAGTCAATATCATGGTGTTCACTGTGTTACTGTGTTTAGTATTTGATAGCCTTTTCTAGTAATTCAGTCACATAACTCATTTTCATGAAGTTTCTTTTAAATGTCAGAATTGAGACATTACAATAAGTATTCACTTTGATTAGCATGTTAAAAATTTTTCTTGACCTTAAATGAAGACAATGCTTTAAAATGTAATCAGATCTTTTAAGTGGGTGGACATTGAGGCAGGAAAATGGCATAAGGAAATCAGAGTATGAAATTACCTTTTCAAGGTTTTAAATTTGTCGCTTCAAATGGAGAAAATTTTGAAATTTAGAATTCTGGTGTTCTCTTTTAGCAAGAATCATTTCAGTCCTGAGATGATATTGCTGAGCTGAGGACTTCTTTTTCAAATTCAGGACAAAGTTTGACCAGAAAAATAGGGATTGTATTAATCATGTGAATGTGGAGAGCTGCAGCAGATGAGTGTTTTGACTCTGCACAAGATTCAGTGAATACAAGTAGAATGCAAATGGAAGACAAGAAAAAGGAGATATACTACATCCGATTTCCCGACAAAACCAGCTTAAAGGTAGCATTCTAGGGGAGGATGATATTTCTAGGGAGACAATGAACACAGGCAGTGGAAGAAATTACATTGACATCTACCACACTTGGGATAATAGCTCTTGACAGTTAACTGATGAAGAAGTGGCATGAGTTGGGATTTATGAGAAATAGAAACTTCCTCTACAGCTGGATAGGACTAAATTCTTCTGTTCCTAAAAGAAAGTTCATAGTTGCTTATCTTCATCTATGAACTCTGGGCAGCAAATCAGCAGAGGGTAAAATATCGTACAATGAATGTTATGTACCTGAGGCAAACATATCTCTTTCAAGTGTTTTTCTAGTAGCCAGGCTAGACAGTTTCATGTGCAACAGAAAGATGTGGATAACCTCTTCTTAACCAGATAATTTGGTTCATAAATTCTGTAGAGATTCTGCAACAGTGTCCAAGGTGCTCAAGGTTTATGGTTTTTCAAGATCGCTTTGTGATGCTTAATTCTCTTTTTTTCTTTGAGAACCAGTAACAGCATTGCATATACAAAATTACACTTCTGAATAATTTTTTTTTTTAAAAAACCATAATTGGTAAAAACATGACTTACTGTGAAGAAGCTGAGTATAGTTGCCTCATTATGGTAAATTTCCTATGTACAACATCTATGTCTAAAAGCACAGATTCAAAAGCAGTTGAAGATCTATGCAAATTAAGTTAGAAATCTAAGTAGTTTAACCGAGGAGGAATGATGAAATCTGCTATGTCAAAGTCCTATTCAATCCGTGAAATTTTTTTATAGTAGATTTATAGCACTGCATAAACACTCTTGGGGCAGTATACTCTTCCCTTCATTAATCAGATGCATACCTGGCTCCCACTGCTTGTTCATTCTGCAGCTGTTGAAGTTCAGCTCTTTCCTATGGGATTTAATAAGTTTGGTAACATCAGTATTAAGATCAGTATCTTTTTCTTCATTGCATTCCGAAGAGATGCATAATGCTCTTGTTTTTATGGTTTAACTATGGTATGCTATAATTACTAATTAATGTTAGCTAGAATATGTTAATTTTCCTCTATATTCTAAGAAAATGGGGCAAGGGACAGCAAAGTATTTTCCAGAATTATTAGTTAATTAATGGTGAATGGATTGGTTGGTTGGTCAGACCTATGTACTTACTGCAAAAGGATTATCTGTGAGACCATAAGCGTATAGCTGCCTGCATATCTAATTTCACAGAAATAAAGGAAGCTGAAAAATTAGTAATTAATATTCAAGAATCAGTGGACTATGCATGGTACACAGTACTCACAACAGACAAACTGGAATTAGAATACTCTGCAGCCTAAAGTCTGTGGTTCCAACAAAACTGTCAGTAGTTTCTTAATCAAAGCAATGGGTAGCATGTTATGAAAACTGTAGCTTTGGAAAGAAGTCCTAAGTTACATCATAAAGAATAGGAAAGTCTCTAAAGTTCATTTGCGCTCATTCTTGATCTAACATTGCTAACCTAACAGAAATTCCAGTGTGTAATTAGTATGTTCAAGATTATGAACAGTATATAGTTACTGCTTCTTCTAAATTCTCTAATCTTTATGTTTTCCAGATTATTTTTCCCCAAGTTAAGCTTTTTAAGTGCTTTATTTTTTTAAAAAAAAAACTGAATAAGGAATATCTGCAATTCTTGAGTAGAGATACATTCATTTACTGGTGTGAGTCTCACAGAGGTAGGAATCGACAGCAGGTCATCCTAGCCCTAGTCTATTGCTGCATAAAATATCCAAGATACCATTTATAATCACTGCTTCAAATAATAACTTGTTTAAAGAATAACTATCCACATTTTTTTGAGACTTATCTATTACATTGCATTATTCCTGGGTTATGTTTCTCAAATGACTTTTTAAAAAATGACTTTGAAAAAGTTTCACGATATATGTACCTCTATACAGTTACTTAATGCAGTGCAAGCTCATGTTATTTTATCTTCTGTGAAGAAGTATTCCAATACTGGTTCTAAGAGATGCACTAAATAGGCATGTGGTATGCAGATATGGATTGGAAGGGGCACCATTTTAGTTAAGTCTACTGGGATTCAGCCATGCAACTCCTATTAACATTAATGAGAATCAGACAGCTAAATCTCACTGTGTTGTGCTGAAGACACTTCCTATCCTGTTTGATGGAATGCTATTTTCATATCAAGTACTTGCAAATGTGCTGGTGGTGCTACTGTATAAAATCTAACCTCCTAGAAAAGGATTCACAGATCTTTAATACTCTGTAGCAAAGATGATCTCTGGGAATTGAGTAACTCCACGATATGCTGTACATAATTGTTATTGATAAGGATGTTGTCACATGTGTAGCCTCAGCATATAGTTGAATGGGCATGGGTTGGTTTAAGGCATTATGGTTTTTATTAACCACCAAGTTGTCAGCTAAAATTAATTCAGCTCAAGCTCTGGAATATTTTTCTCCTCACTCTATCTGCATACGTGCAAGACAGAGCCATGGGTGTCTGTGGATTTTGGCCAAGTTGCCAGTTGTTCCATCAGAACAATTTATCTGATTCTTTTGAAGGTAGCTTGGATCTTTTTAAGATAGCTTGGAGTCTTGTCTTCATACTGTATAGCCAATTCTTTACCCTTTACTTGATTGGCTTGTATCATTATCATAAAGTTTTAATATTAAAGATTAAAAGTAATTCAGAACAAATAATTTGATGAATTTCACCTTTCTGTCTTTGAGTGCGATTCATTTTTCAAATTTATTCATTATTCAGAATGATTCAGTAATTTCTTTAGCAAATAATTCTTGGTGTGTCATTTTAATTGTGAACTATGAATATTACAATCAGTTTGTGCTCTAGCTTCTGTGTAGTAACACACGTATTTGACTAACTCAAGCAATTCCATTTGAATTTCCAACTGTGTTTGATTATAATAGGTGTTAGCAATGTATGTCAGGCAATCAAAATCCAGATATCATGTGATTCATGGTAACTAACCAACCCAGCATGAAGGCAAACTATAAATGTGATAATCAGATGTTCAGTTTAAAATTTACTTTCAGCAAATACTCAAGCAATCAAGCCAAAAGTATACCCAGTGAACTCTGAAAAACTGAGTGCTTTTGAAAAGTGATCATAAAAAGATTAACTGAATTTTAAGAAAAGCAGTCAAGGATATTTCCATTAACTTTGGGTTGCTAACTGCCTTGACAATCTAATTTTTTCCTATAGAAATAAGGAATTTAGTGAAGCATCAGAAATTAAAACAGGAAATACCTGAACATCAGTACAGGTATCACTATTCCTTGGATGAATAGAAGGACATTAATTCTTATATAAATACGCAATTTTTTACCCTCAAAAGCCTCCTAAATCTTGTAAAAGATAAATTGAGATGATTTGTACAACTTCTGTATTCAGCTTCTTATTTTTTAATGTGTCTGCATTCAATCAAAGTGATTGAACGGTAGATTTCTGATAGTGAGTAGCATACTTATATAGTGAATTGTAGAGAATTAAACTATTTGTAATAGCCATTCTGGTTATTGTATTAAATCCTGCTCATGGGATTCCTAAAGCAAATCAAATTGTTTATAGAGGTACTGATTTTTTTTTTCCTGCAACTTTAAGATCCCCTTGATTTGTGTGTGACACACTGAATACTTATATTACATTCAAAAATATATGAACCTAGGAAGTTGATTAGTGCTGCAGTATTAGTGCATCATGTCATTTGTCTTACTGGCATTTCAACAGAGATCTGTGTGGTAACAGAACCTCTTCTCCGAGTGTAACTCCAACTGAGCAAGTAGCTTAGCAGATAAGCTGAAATAAAGCTAGCTTTTGATGTGTTTGTTTCCATGCCATTCTTTGACTTAACTAGTCTTCTTTTTTCTCATGTATTATTTCATTAAATAGTGTTGGTCATAAAAGCGTTGAGAATTTTAAGTTCTGTTTCAGATCAAAGAAAGTTCCCAAGAAAAGAATTATCCACTGCAAGTAATGAAGTAAATAAAAACCAAACCAACCAAAACAAGCAAACAAAAAAACCCATGTGATTTAAGTAAGCATCTGAATTTATCTTGGTTTTGTAGGAAGTTCATTTTTTACCAATATGTATGAACAAAATTGAAAAGCTTGTTCTGAGAAAAGAATTACATTGAAAATGAATTACGTTTTGTGTATGGTAGTAGATCGGTGCTTTCACTTATTTGCTTACATTTTTTAGCTACTTTGACATCATAGAGCAAAGAGGCCAGAGCCTGGCCTCCATCCAGTTAGTGTGAATGACAAAATGAATCAATAAAAGAACAGATAAGTACCTGATTATTATGTTTGTAATGGTCTGTTTATAGTCAGGCATTTGTGAATGAAAAATACGTGATGCTATGCCAATTCAAGGAATAAACTATTGTATAAAGGCTGTAACAAATTTTGTCTGATATTTCCAGTTATAGGAAACTGCTTCCAACAGCTTTTAAATTTGCAGCTTCATTTGTATATATTTATTTTATCAAAGTTTGACCAAACTATTTTATCAGAATGAGTTTGTTGAGAGAAAAAGGTTTCTTTGTCCATGCTAAATCATTGCAATCATTTTGCTAAAATACACTTCCAGCATCATGCTATTAATTTGAGATTTGAAACTTAGCATTCAGGCACTGAATTAAAATTAATTAATCTTTTGATTTTTATCTCTTTTGTCAAATTACGCTATTCTGTTGAGTTTCTGGATTGTACTGCTTCAAAGCTGTAAAACAGAGAAAGGTCTCCTCTGCACAGCTCCAAGCAAGGATTGAATAGGCTTTTGACATTTGGGGTCAAGTGAAAATCCAAAAGATCAACTGAGAGCAGAGGAGCAGTTCCTACTGTTCTCATGTTGTTGCAGGTAGGATAGATCAGTATGTACTGGCCAGGCTGGGGTGCACAGGCATCAGTTTCACACTACAGACTGAGTGAAGTAGAGACATTCTGAGGTAAATAGTTTGTGATTATGAAAGTAAAAACTAATTTGTGATACATGCACACAATAGAAGGAATAACATAAAGAGAAATGTAGTCTTAGCAGAGCAGGCAAAAAAAGGAGTTGAGGAGTTAACTTGCTTAAGATTCAAAAACTGACAGTATTTGCAAAATCTCAGTGCTGGCTTGAGTGGTGAATAGATTTCAGTGTGTTGTACAAAGTTCATCCAAGAACAGTAAAGCTGTTCCATAAAAGTTAGTTGAATAATGTGACTTGGTAGTAGACTATATGATAAGGGAGAATTGGTAATTTCCTTATCAATAGAGGTAATAGGTATTTCTACTGCTAATGAAAGAAATGCCTGAGGATTTTTGCCCAACATCATGTGTCAGTATAAGAAAGTGCTAAATTTAATGAAAAATATTTTTTCATATGTCTTGTAACTTACATTAATAATACATTACATTACATTACATTAATAAAATAAATAGAATAGTACTTTCGAGGGAAGATGTGACAGAAATCTGTAGACTCGTGAAGTTCTCTCTGAGAGCAAATAGAGAACAATTATTTGTTATTCTCCAGACAACTTGAACTAGGGCACTAAGTAATATGACCTTAGAACAGAACAAACACCTTTTCATACAGTACATAATTGAATTGCAGACTCAGGGGAATTACAGAATTCAAGTCTTTGCAGTAGTCTTCACATATGTGTTAAAGGAGTTCTACCTTCAGTACTTTGGTAATACAGAAATTAATGACAGTTTTAAAGAATCTTCATTGTATGAAATACACAAGAGGAGGCAGTGGTCCAGGCAAACCTATTTTTTTTTTTAATTCTGTAGAGATATATGACCTTAATAACTTAAACACTTTATGTTACTTTTGAAGTATTCAGTTTGTGATAGGAATAATTGTATCATTCTATTTTTCTTTGTTATGAATTCCCTTTATAAGTGGATATTTTTCACTGATCTGAAAAAATTTTTAGCAGTAATATGGTTTCAATCTTTAAATATTGATTCAGCAACAGTATGAATGTTTGCACTTTGAATATTTGAGAAGCTTCTTAAACACGGAATGAACGTTAACACTGACAAAATAAGTTCTCATTATTCCCCTAAAGGCAGTTTTTGCAGGATTTTAATCTCTTTTATTAAGTGATATGTTTTTTCTAGGCTAATTATTTAGTTCTGAATTGGTCTGGAACACATTGAAGTTCAGACATGAATCTTAGACACAGAGAACAATACATGTATGCACAAATTACAGTTCAGAAGGAATGGAGCTACAAAGCTACAAAGTAGCTAACTGTACATGGAGCAATTAATTAGCACCAAAGTCTCCAGTTGAAATTCCTAAGTATATCCAGCCATCTTGAAATGCCCAGGTGCCTGTTACCTAACATTCAGTGCAACTGCAGAGTCACCAGTTGCCCAGAGCAAATTATAATCTGAACTGAGCTGTAGACTGCAAGCTTTGACAAGATCCTTGACCTCCTTGTTCCTCAGCCAGCCCAGCTGTGAAATTGATAAAAGCAATTGTGGAAAAAACAAACCCCACTGGAAAACAGATCTGCCACTGGCTTGGATAACAAATATGGACAAATAAATGGCAAATACATTGGGGTCATCACATCCTGTTGGGTTTTATATTTAAATAACAGAGGCTAAATCTGAACAATTGATTCATCATGTATTCCTTGGTAAAGGGGACTAAAAAGTTGGAGATAATGCCGAAATTTAATGATGTTCCACTCAGGAGGTGTAGTACAATTTCACTATTTGTTAACATTGGACACAGAATAGTTTTGTGTAAATCAGCTGGATTTCTGCTTCTCAAAATTATCCTACTGTGAGGGATACTGATAGTGTCACAGCTGTGCACTCTTAAAAGCAATAGCAGCAGATTTTGCTGACTTGCAAATATTTAATATTAAAAAAAATGAGTTCTAAAATTAAAGTTGAAGATTTGTTAAACTTTCATATTTCTCTCAACTTGAACAATGAGATATTTTTACAATCATTCAGGTCTTACAGATTTGTTTTTATTATTTGGACACTGAATTCTGATCTTATATCAGAGGTTAGTACAGGGCTACTCACTGATTTAAACATCAATGTTTTGGATGCTTATTATTATATCTGGCATATTTGTTAATCTAATGTGACAATAAAATCTGAAGAAAAACTTTTCCAGCTGCATTCTTGGGTACATAGTAACCATGTAGTTTAAATTAGCTATACTATATTGCTTAATCATTAATGAAAAGTTAGATAAAAACAAAGTGCAGTGCGTAGTTGGTGATAAGTATTTTTATTTTCAGAAGTGTTTAGACGTTCTGCATTTATTGAGAATGTCCTGTTATTGACTGAAGAATAAAAGAACACAGCACACACTGGTATTTTTTGATTCACACACTATTACTTCTGTTTTGTAAATAGGTGATAAAAGTCCTTAGATCTATATGACGAGGCTACAATAACTGACATTTATGCTGTAGGTAGGAAATGTGTCATTCCATGGTCTCTACAGTATGCCTGCATAGCATCACAATGCACATACCATGTAAGGTCTTTTCTTACTGTTGAAAAATAAAAGATACATTTGACTATATATGCGATCCCATAAAAAGTTTTAATAATGAAATAGTAAAATTAGCAAACAGCAGTAAATATATAGTATATTATAAATAGTATACAGTGCTGTTGTTTTAGAATTTTCCTTCTTCAGCAGCAATAATTCAGCTTCTTGAAAGGATTATGCTGTTAAGTAGTTACATAGAAATTATTACAAGGAAATAGGAACCTTTGAAAAGGAATCTCACATACTGGAGTGTAGCGTGGAACTACTTTCATTTCTTGAGAATGCAAAAATGATGTCTTGAGTGAATAAGAGGCACAAGTCGAGATGCTGTGTAATACCATTAGCAGCTCATAGAAATAATCTAGAATTCACTTAACTACTTTATGAAATTTGCTTTTGTAAAATCATAGAATGGTTTAGGTTGTAAGAAACCTTGAAGATTATCTAGTTCTAAACTCTCTGCCATGGGCAGGGACATCTTCCACTAGGCCAGATTTCTCAAAGGACCATCCAGCATGGCCTTGAACTCTTCCATAGAGGGAGCATCCACAGCTTCTCTATTGGGTGACCTTTGCCAGTGTCTAACCATCCTTAAACTAAAGAATTTCTTAATACTCAGTAAACTGAAACCCTCTCCCCTTGCCCCCTCTACATGCCCATGTAAAGCTCCCTTCCCAGATTTCTTTTAGGTCCACTTCTGGTACTGGAAGGCTGCTATAAGGTCTCCCCAGAGCCTTCTCTTCTCCAGGTTGAACAACCCCAGCTCTCTCAGTTTGTCTTCATAGAAGAGATGCTCCTTCCCTCTGATCAATTTTGTGGCCCTCCTATGAATTCACTTTAAGAGCTTCATATTCTTCCAGTATTGGGGTTTCCAGAACTGGACATTGTAGGATACAGGTACCAGGAATCAGCCAGTGATTCCTGGCACCTGTATCCTACAGGACATACTACTTGAGGTGGGGTCTCATAAGGGAAGAGTAGAGGTGGGGAATTCGCCTCCCCTGACCTACTGGTCATTCTCCTTTTGATGCTGCCCAGGATATGGTTGGCTTGCTGGGCTGCAAGTTCGCATTGCTTGCTCATGTTGAGCTTTTCATAAACAGACACCCCCAAGTCCATCTCCTCAGGCATGCTCTCAGTCCATTCTTTGTCCAAACTGTATTTGTTCTTGGGATTGCCTTGACCTGTGTATATATCCCTTCCTGACAATTTGCTGTTCTTTGATCGAGATAGCATTAAGCAAGGGTTTCTGTTCCTTTTAAACCACTTGTGAATAGCTTTTTGTTGTACAAAGAGGGAGGAATAAAATTTGGCAATAAAGTATTCCAGTCTAAAGGGTACTTTTTGCGGTTTGTTGTTGTATAAAAATGGCTTAAACACAAAAATCTTTGGCTCAGATGCTACAGTAAGTAGAAATTCTGGTACATACCTGAAGCTGAGTCTGAATTTTTAGCTTAAACTCATCTATCCTGTAGTGCATACTTAAATACTATTCATAACAAGTAATTTATTGTTCAAATAACACATATTTTCCTCTCTCCATGTCTTTGATTTAGTGTATCAAAATGACTCCAGTCACTGTGTTCCCATGCACCTGCTAGTCCAGTTATTTGCTAAGTATGTAATAGATTAGTCTGGAAAGACCTGAAAAGGCGAGTAGCCCTGCTGTGTGGTGTGAGTCTTGGGGAGGCAAACTCTCTCAGATAAAATTGTTACTGAAGTAGCTACAAATGTATTATTACTGCCAGAACATAGTGTTCAATTTATACTATTGTGTCAAGAATAATTATTAGTTTAAATGGCACAAGCCTTTGCACTGCTCTTACACTGAATCAAATAATTTTCACACAGCGCTTTCAGAGTTTCAGTGATTGTTTTCATATTTTTTCAGGTATTTTTGTTTGCAGAACCCAGCAAAGTTTAAAGGCATTGCAAAAATTCACATTGCCTTCAGTTTATTGCCTTCAGGAATAGACTATGTAACTGTACACTTTGGTTTTTTGCATTATTTCAGCACATAGATTTCTAATACAGTTGCATAATTTAATGTCTTTCCATTCAGAAAAGAAAGCCTTCTGTGGGATTTATCAGGAATGCCAGAGTGTCTTGACATGTCAGAAGGAAGTTGTGCTTAAGTGTTAGAACATCACTCTTGTGGATAGGTATGCTCTCTGTACTTGCTAGTGAACCAAGATACTGTGTTCATTGCCTTGTGTGCTTACTGCTGCTTTCAAGCTTCATTTGCTCCAGTGTGCAGCTGGCATAGTGAATATGCTGACACTCAGAGGCTTGTCTTAACTGCATGAATTTCATTGAGAAAACTTTGAGTGTCTTGTCATTTTCTTTTCTTGAAGTTTTCCTTGAAGGAACAGACTAAATATAACAAAACCAAACCTGTTTGCAGAGCTCTCTTTCCAGTCTCAACAACCCTAGCAAATCTGGCAAGTGCAGCATGCTAACTGTAGTTCCTACCAATTATTTTTAAAATAATCAGAAAAAAAAATACAGATTTTTTAAGTTTTTATTTCCTTGCCTAATTCAATTCATTCAAGACTCAGTGCAAATATACAGTTCTTGTTGGTATTACAATTCTGGTAAAGTGTATGCATTTCCTCAAGATTCAACTTTCTGCGAAACTGTCTGGCTTGAAAATTCTTTTGGTTTATACTTTGCTGCAAGCATGTACACATTTCAGTACACGCTGTGAGAACTACCTCTATGCCTTTAAGCCCTCTATTTGTCTAAAAAGTAGGGGGGAAGAAAGATTTTCACAAAGGTGAATGTGTAGGGAAAGGTTGTGAATCAATATAGAAGCTGGAGAAGGTTTGTTGTAACAGCACGTTTTCCTAACATTTGGGAGAATGGCTACGTGTGTTTGAATGAACTTTGGATAACAGGTTTCAAACAAGTAATGACTGATTGACTGTATGGCAATCAAAAGAACATGTTAGAAGCAGTGTATGTTTTGCCCTGACTTTTGCCCTGATCTTTGGGTAACTGTAGTATGTCTGCTGTGACAAATAGTATCTGTCTAATTTGCAAGTAAAAAACTAATGGAGAACTAGGTAACATGGTAATTTTGCCTGCCAATTATGCAGTAAAAATATGTATACTTTCAGTAAGCCTCAGATTTTTTTGAGGTATTTATAACACTGTAGATATCCCAGGTAAATTTAAATAGTCAGAGTGAAAAAGTTAATTCTCCTTATTTCCAGTGTGATAAATAGCAAGCAACTTGGCATGTTTATTATAATTTTAACCATTCTAAGTATATGTATGTGCATACACACTTACCTATGACATTTTTTGAATATCAGGAAGTTGTCATTAATTTGTGTTAAAAATAGGAATAGTATGTAGCTGCAAACAACAAACAGTTAAAATAAATTCAGGTTTCAAATATTTGGGTTAGGTTTGGCTTAATTTACATACAGATTTGAAGACATTCACACTTGACATAACATACACATTTGTGTGCAAGTATATTTTTATATATATATATATATATATGCATGAATCAATATGCAAAGAAAAAGGTGTTCTTGGAGATTAAATTACAACTAGCCAGTCAGAAAAATAAACTTTTAAAATCTGGGTAACAGTCAGTTAGTTTAAATAAATAATGCACAATAAATGCTCAATTACACTTCACTGTGAAAAGCCAGGACTGTTGCAGTTTTAGGCCGACATTTGTCTCAATAAAATTTTAGTAAAAAATGGTAAATATTGAACATAATTTAAAAAAAATAAGTCCAGGGATTTACTTATATTTGAAAAATATCTGAGAACAAAAAGCTGAATTTGCATTGCAAGTATTTAATCAGGTATATTCTTGATGAGGAATGGATACTAGAACAGGGATTTTCTCCTTTAGGAAAATTCTTTTTGGTTTAGAAACCAATTCATAAAAGTAAAATCTGAAAATGTTATTCTGAATAATTCTGAATGAAGGTATGTTATATTCCATACACAGTTTCACAAAGCAGTAATTGTTTACAGTTCTTAAAAAAATTAATTGCTTTTTAAAGTCTAATTTGTGATGCATCACTCTGATCAGATCTACTGTTTTTGGTTGGTTGGTTGGTTGCTTGGTTTTTTTCCTCCATATTTTCCTTGCATTGCTAAATTTCTAAATTATGACTACAGATTTGCAACATACTTTTGCCAACATACTTATGCAACATACTTTCTTTCTGAAAGAACGTGTTTAGGTTTTTATTGAACGAAGTTTTGTTCTTTCTGGGTATTTCACAACCTTATTAAGAAACGCCTGAACTGAAAACTGCTTTCCAAACTTCTTAGCATCATCTGTGGATATTATAAGTACAGACTAACTTTGCTGTTATCCAATGGATTAAAACCATGTTGAATATTATAAAACCCAGCCTAAAATTTGTGGTAGCCTCACTGATTTATCAGCCCAGTTTGAGGCACATTTACTTTTTCAACTCTTGTGTAGTCATGCAACCTTTTAGAAGCTATCTGATGTAGACAAAATTTTTATTCTTTCTTACAACAGTTCCATGTTTCTATTATAATAGAATCATGGAATGGCTAGGGTTGGAATGGACTTTAAAGGTCATCTAGTTCAGGTTGCTCAAAGCCCCATCCATCTTGAAAACTTCCCTTGAAAACTTCCAGGGAGGGGCATCCACAGCTTCTCTGGGCAACCTTTCCCAATTGGTCTCATCACCCACATAGTCAAGATTTTCCTCCTAATATCTAATCTGAATCCCCCCCACTTCAAGTTTCAAACCATTGCCCCTTTTTGTCTAACATCCATGCAAAAGTCCTACCCCAGCTTTCTTGTAGGCCTCCTTCTGATATTGGAAAGCCTCTATAAGGTCACCTTAGGGTCTCCTCCAGGCTGAACAACTCCAACATCCTCAGCCTGTCTTCATAGGTAAAGTGCTCCAGTCCTCTGATTGTTTTTCTGGCTCTCCTCTGGACACGCTCAAGGAGCTCTATGTCCTTATGTTGGGGACTCCAGAACTGGACACAGTACTCCTTGTGGGGTCTCACAAGAAGGGAGTAGAGAGGGAGAATCACCTCCCTCAACAGGCTGTCTTGTGCTTCTTTTGATGCAGCCCAGGACCCAGTTGGCTTTCTGGATTGCAAGGACATGTTGATGGCTCATGTTAAGCTTCTGGTCCACCATCACCCCCAAGTCCTTCTCCTCAGAGCTGTCCTTAATTCTTTCTCCTCCCAACCTGTATTCATGCATGGGATTGACTTGACTCAGATGCAGAACCTTGCACTTGGCCTTGTTGAACTTCATGCAGTTTGCACTTCCCAGCCCACTTCCCGAGACTGTTAAGGTCCCTCTTGATGACAACTCTTCTGTCTAGTGTGTTGAATTCACCACACAGTTTGGTGACATCAGCAAACTTGCTATGGGTATAATAATTTCCACTGTCTGTGTTGCTGACAACGATGGTAAACAGCAATGGTCTCTTTCTAGTCATTGAGGAGCACCACTCATCATGTCTCCATTTGGACAATGAGCCACTGATCACAGCTCTTTGGGTGCAACCATCCTGTTTCTTATCCAATGAGTGGTCCATCCACTGAATCCATATCATTCCAGTTTAGAGATCAGAATGTCAATGTTGAATGCTTTGCATAGGTCCAGGTAGATGATGTTCGTTGTTCTGCCTTTGCCCACCAAAGATGTGGCCCCGTCATAGAAGGCCACTGTATTAGGCAGGACTTGCCCTTAGTGAAGCCGTGTTGGCTGTCACAAATCACGCCTTTGTTATCTGCTTGCCTTAGCAGAGCCTTCAGGAGGACCTGCTCCATGGTCTTACCAGGCACAAAGGTGAAACTGACTGGCTTGTAGTTTCCTGGTCTTCTTTTTGTCCATTTTTGAAAATGGGGTGTATGTTTTCCCTTTTCCAGTCAGCAGGAATTTCACAAGACTGCCATGAATTTTCAAATATGATGGAGAGTAGCTTTGCAACTTGATCCACCATGTTTCCATCATGGTGCTTGGGGATCCCCAGTTGCCAGCAAGGAACACATGGGTTGAAACCTGCTCAAGCCCATTGCTCTCCCCTGTACTCCTTAGTTTTTTAGTTTTTGAACTCAGTGTTGGGCCAAACCATGTATTCACCACCACCACTCCCACAAGCTGGTCTGTCTAACTCAGGGAGCAGCTTGTCTAACTCAGGGAGAAACATTTACAACAGCAGCTGATCCATTCAGTTGTGATGCAGTTAATCCACTCAACTGACAAAGCTGTCCATCTAAAACAAAGGCCACCCTCCTGTCCTCTTTATGTTGAGATAAAATCAGCTTTCCTGGCAACAGCTGTCATCAGTCACACACACTACATTTTTCTCTGAATATACACATCACCCTTGTCCATCTCCATTGAGCCCTCTTCCATTTCAGGGTTTTATTGGGCAAAGTCTCCACAGAATTTTACAGGCACATCTGCCATGACAGATTTTATAAAATTGGTACCACGTAGTGTTGAACCAGAAGCATTTAAAAATGAAAAGTAAATAAATTTAATTAACTTCATTCTTTGTCATACTTTTAAACAAGGCAAAATAAAACTAGAGCAAATTAAAATTAATAAACATCAGATTAAACCTGTTCCCTCCTACCTCTATGGGACAGTAATGTCCTTGGCAATGTATAGCTTTCAGTGTAATTTTTAATAGACTTTTGGAATGTTGAAAAGCCTGTTCTATAAAAATGAAGAAATTATACTATTTGCAAGACCTGAAGGTAGTTCTTTGCATAGTGCACTCTGAGCTACTCACAGCCATGGGATCATGTATGATTCAGTGATCCCATGATGATTCTCTTGCATGATTCAAAAATAAAATATTTTTTCAGTTTGTTTCTTCTCTGCCATCTAGACCGGTCAAAGAAATAAATGGCAAAGCAGGTTTTTATTCCCATGTCAAGGCTGTTAAAAAGATACTGAGTAGACATTACTAAGTTTTATGGATTTTTAAAAAAATACTTAGGTCAAAGTTACCAGTATGTATCAATGCTATTAGCAAGCTTTCTTTCTTCCCTGGCAGCCTGTGGTTGTATGACTTAACCTAGGACACAGAAGAATGCAGGTGCCCTGAAATCCTTTGGGAGCTTGGTGGTTGTTGCTCTGTGACAGAAGAACCTCTGAAACAGAGGCAGAACAGTGAGTCAGAAGTGTTCCAGAAAGTTATGTATTGCTGTTCCCACTCCCCGCCCCCCCCCTCCAATGAGTGGTGATGATTTACTCATGAATTACAGTTTCACAGAATCAGATTTTGTTGTTTTTGTCCCATATTAGGGATTTCAATACAGAGTTTTTTCTATTCTGTGTTTGTTTTGGTCTGGGTTTTTTTAAATTATTAATTTTTAAAATAAGTTAAAAAAAACAAAAATAGCTTTTTCTAAATTTCTTCTAATGACTTTAAGACGTTATATTGGTCTTCTTAAATGAGAAATGAATGATAGCACCATGGTCTTGAGGGGGCTCCACTATTATGTGAGCCCTTTTGGTCTGTCATGTCCTAGGTTTCACAACTTCACAAAACTTATTAGTACTTCAAAGCTCATTCCTTGGTCTTTTTGAGAAGGTGTTTTCTGAAGAGGGGTAACAATTGTGGTTTACTATATTATCTACTGTTGGAAATAACATGTGTGACAGATTATTACATATAGAAGGCCTTTTATGATTTTTATGGTCTTGTATTGTGTTTCTAAATGTTTGTTTTCTGTGCAATAGCTTGTAATAGCTGTTATGTAGCAAAACCTTCAAAATGTGTGTATAGCAATAACTGTTTTTTCTGTCATTATGGAGTCCTAGCAGCAGCATTTAATGAAATGAGGTAGTTTGCATCTTTGTATAGTTCTTAATTTGTGGAGAACAATAAAAGTTGAAAATAAATTTGTCAGGACTTTTAGTGAGAAAACAGGACAAAAGAACTAGGAAAAGTATCTAGTTTGTGCATTTTCTTTTATGTCTTCTCTGTCAGGGCTTTAATGGTATTAATCTCTGATTCACTCTTCAAGTCATATCTTTCCCTTAATACTGCTTTTATGACATGTTACCTCTGTGAAGAAAAATAGTACATATCATACCAAATTGGGATCATATTGTGCTACACCTTAATCAATAAGCTTATTGTGATAGGTTTTATCTGGCTGTAAGATAAAAGTTGCAGACATTTCAATTCTTTTAATACACAAATGTGATAATTCTGCTTGGATTCAGAGAAGAGTACTCACAACATAGTATTTAAGAAATATGGCCTACATGAAAGTTAAGACAGTTGTTTTATTTTGGGGTGGGTTTTTTTGTTTGTTTGGGTTTTTAGTTTGTTTTTTTTAATTTGAACTAGAAGGCTTAGAATTAAATAATTAAATGGTCACAAGCAGACTATTGCTACACTGGCAAGTACATGTTAGTAATATCACTATCTTTTCCTTTTTCTCCATTTTTTCTCCTTCCATGTATTCTATGCTTTAGAATAACCTCACACAGTTTCCTAGTGATTACACTGTCTCCTCCCTCATTTTTACCCTCAGAAATAATACCAAATTCTGCGCTGTTAACCCCTTCCTGAATGCCAAAGCTTTTGTTTAGTTATATTAGATCTGTCTTGAGCAGACAAACAAACAGTTGTCCCATAGTAGTTTGAAAATTGCTGTACAGGCATGAATAGATAAATAATAGGAAGAAAAGAGAGAGAGAATGTGCTGTATCTTGGAAGTCTGTTTGGGATACAGCATTTTGATGATCCTGCCCTTTTGTGTGTTGAGATATCTAAGCAGGTATACTTAAAAGTATTTCTTTTCATGGATCATTTCTGGCTTTCAGTCATCTAGGGTTTTCCTTTTTGATGACACTAACTGCTTAATTTCTTCATTTCTCAGTCTCTGTTCTCACCTCTTCTTTCATCTTTTCTCTCTTTTGTTCACTCCCCAGTGCCTTTTGTTATCTGCTGTGGTTCTTCCTTTCTCTCTTAATCTAGCAGGTAACCCGAAGGCATAAAAATTCTCTTCCTTTTTTATGCATTTTTTTGGTTTACAAATAGTTCCTCGTACTCTCCAATATGAATAAAAACCTAAAACTTTTGATAAACAGAAAGCATCTCTCTTTCCTCATTATCTATGTTGCAAATACAAAGTGTTGTCCTATACTTATTCAAACAATTGTAGTGAAGTGAAATCACACTGGAATAAAGCTCCTAAGGATCTAGCATGGATTTTTGTTATGATTTAAACCTACTGATAATTTTATACTTAATTACATTTTATGATTTCAATCTATTTTAGAATTTAAATTCTTTATAGGCTTTTTATCCACCTTTTTGAGTGATTTCGTATTGGGATATGATAATGTAAACATTTATCAAGGTCTTAGTACTGGTTTACTCACATGACTGTAATAACTCCATAAGTTTTCAGTCTGCTTTCTAATAATGCATACTAGAAAAATAAACAAAAAACAAAAAAACCCCAAAAGGTTCATTTTCAAGAGAGTTGACCAAAACTGTTCTGATGGATTATATTTGCAGAGAAAGTACAGCTCTGCTGAGATATTCATATTCTTTTGAGCTCTGTTTCTCTATTCATCTTATGAAGAAAAGAAAAGGTAAATGTCACCTATAGAGGAGCCTGGAGGTACAGGACTGTATCTAATCCCATCTATCTCTGTGTCCTATGTAACAGCAGAAAAGTGAGGAATCTGTGACTCAGAATCAGGGAAGAATTCCTATTGTAAGGTCTATTTCAAGAGCTGAATAGAAAGCATATGAAGGAGGTGGGACAATTCCTCCACACTCCTAATGCTAAGGAAAAGTTTGCATTACAGATTTATGAAACATTGACATTGACCCCAAGGTGCTTTTATAACAGCAGAAGTTTAGATGCCCAGAGATAAGTAAAAGTTTTGTGAATAAAATCCAGTGTGTTCTGTAGCTGCAATAACACTTGAATAATTTTTTTTTTTTTATGTTGTAGAACATAGAGCCTCACAGCAGTACATGCATGGAGATAACATTGTCAAGGCAGATGGCTGTAACTGAATAATCTTGAATGCTTTTGTAATGTTAAATTGCTACTTCTGAAAAAATTTGCACAACAACTTAATGGGCATATTCATATGTAAAGTATACGGCAGTAGATGGTGCAGATATTTCAGGAAAATTAAAATTTCAAATTTGATAGCATTCTTTAATAAATCACAGACTATTTGGTATATCTTCTAATGTGGTTGAACCAATTCATGTTTTATGTATATGAAAAAGTCATTTAGGCAAACAAAAAAACCCAGAGAAAAGGATCTACTTCAGGAAGAAAATGGTCCTCATTGAAAATGTAATATTTGTTTTTAATTTTAAAAAATACATCAAAAATGTAGGAAACAACAAATTTGATTCTGTTTCATTAAAATTAATTAGAACTTTCCAGAAAATCACTGTGGAGTTGTATATTTAAGAATCATCCTAAGTCTATGTCACCCTATTCCAGTGTCTTTTGGCAGCCTTCTACCTGAAGGGCTACAAAGCTGGTGGATAGAGAGGAATTTATGTCATCTATCTGGATTTGTGCAAAGCATGTGACACTGTCCTGTGTCCTTTTCTCTCTAAACTGGACAGACATGGATGTGACACATGGAGCACTGGGTAGAAAAGGAATTCGCTGGATGGTGACACTCAAAGAGTTGTGTTCAACAGTCAAGTGGAGATCAATGACAGGTGGCATTCCTCAAGAACTGGTATAGGGGCTGATGCTTTTTAACATCTTCCTTGGCAATATGGACAGTGGAACTGAGTGCACCCTCAGCAAGCTGTGTGGTGTGGTTGACATGCTGGAGAGAAGGGATGCCATCCAGAGGGACTGTGACAGTCTTGAGGGGATCTCATCCCAACCTCATGAAGTTCAACAAAGCCAAGTTCAAGGTCTTGCACCTGGGTCAGGTCAATCCCAAGCACAAATAAAGGCTGGGGGAAAATGGATTGAGAATAGCCCTGATGAGAAGGACTTGGGGGTCTTGGTCAATGAGAAGGTCAACATGAGCCAGCAATGTGCACCTGCAGCCCAGAAAGCCAACCATATCCTGGGTTTCATTGGAAGAATTGTGGCAAAGGCAGCTGATTCTCCCCCTCTACTCCATTCCTGTAAGACTCCAAGTGGACTACTGTCCCCATTTCTGAAGTCCCCAGCATAGGGACATGGAGATTGTGAAATGAGTCCAGAGGAGGGCCACAAAGCTGATCAGAGGGATTGAGAACCTCTTCTTTGAGGAGAGGCTGAGGGAGTTGGGTTTATGCATCTGGAATATTTGAGCTTCCAGTTCAAGTGTAGTATTTGAACTTCCAGTACCTGGTCTAGTAAGAGGTGTCCCTGCCCTGGGACAGAAGGTTTGAAATTAGATGACCTTTAAGGTCCCTTCCAACCCAAAGCATTCTGTGATTCTGTTATTCTATGATATGACTGTAAAAATATATAGTCAGAGATAACTGAAAGATACGAATTTTCAGATAGGTTTACCTGTTAAAGCATTTTTCCTGAGGCAAAGCCAACAGCTAAAACTTGGCCATAAAGCTGACAATAGGGACCAGAGGACAAATCTGTCAAGCCTATACAGCTTTCAAAAAATGAACAAACAATTATGATTGAGTGCTTTATATGGGATTTTTAATTTTATTTTATTCAGTGTTCAGAGTGCTAAGTTCGGAGTTGTAATACACTCCAAATTTAATTTATAGCTTAACACACAGATATAAGAACATTACTTAATAGTGACCTCTTCTTATTTGTTAAAGATGATTTTTTAAAATTTTATTAGATTTATCTAATAAATTTACTAGATTTATCCACTAGATACTAGAGCAATAATCACATGGAACTGAGTTTTAGACATAACCAGTTCTATTAAGATAGCAAAAATAATGTGGATCAATTGTCAGACTGAAAACTTACTGCTATTCTGCCTCTGGTCCAAACATCTGTTCAATAGAAGGCTCACAAATATGCTAGGATAATTTGTTTGTAGTGTGATTTACTGAAATGCCTGCTTGGACATCATCTAGAAATACTATTCTAGCAAGTGAGTATCATGTTTCATTCATCAGTCCCACATAAAAGGTGGCAAATTGTGCTGCTGCTAACTCTTAATTCTCTGGAGTAGTGGTATCAACAAAACCCACATGTGGATTCTTGACTACACAAACAGTGCCATGTTTTTATCAATCATAACAATTCTTCTCTAACTCCTAGTTCTGCTAAACTCCAGTCACACCAGAATCAATTTTTTTATGAAGTTATATATAGAATATTACAAGTTACAATTCTTTGCTTTATTTCACCCTGGCATTCTTTCCAGTACTTTAACATCATCTAAAGTACAGAATTGGCTTGTGTCAGCATTAACACTGATTTTTTTTAATAACTGCATTTTCTGCAGGATTTTATTAATAGTTCAAAGTTTAATAGGCATTTCGTATATTGGAAAGTTAACTCCTGTAACTGATGAGAACAGGGACATGGTTTAAAGCCTTGCAGTGTGGTACTGAACCATTTGCTTCCACCAGTGGAATTACTAGCATTTTATTTATTCAGGTTCCAGTCAGTGTCAGCCTTTTATAAATCTAAGATTTTCAGATCTTTGAAGGCTAGAAATCTAACTTTAATGTACTTGCACCATTATGTTTCCTTACTAGCCTATAGCTTGTTGTGCTTTCTTCCACTACATCTGCATCCCTGACTAAGTATTCTTATAGTGGAAATAGTCACAATGGTCAGCACATTTTGGCACATGCAGGCTGCAGTCTCCATAGAAGAGAGTAATAATTTCAAATAATAATTTTCCTCCTTGGACAGCGCTGAGTCCGTATGCAGAAGCTTGAGGAGTTTTAATCAGAATGTAATGAACACAGCATCATGTTGCCATTTAAGTCCAAATACAGACAAATTTTACACAACCTTTGTCATGGCTCATAATCTGTTTTCACAAGAAATGCTAGAGATGGGTAGATAAAGAAAACCCAAATATAAGATAATGGATGATATCAGCAATGAGCTACTTCTGTGGCTGCTCTTGGGTGCAAGCTTTAGGAAAGTGGGAATAGTGTCTTGGAGGAGTTCTACAGAAATCCTCTCCCAAAAAGTGTTGATAGGCTTTATAAAATGTTGTCTTATTTTTTTTAATGGTTATTTCAGTTTTACAGCACCTGTGTTAGGAACAATAAAAATTATAAGGTAAGGGTAATTTCCTCCCAGATTGGCTTCAGTATACATAGGAATGTATCAGTCAGGAAAAAAAGACAGTAAGTCAAACTTAGAGGTTAAAATCAATTACACACAAGGAAAACACTTTCATGATTTTCAATTTAAATTTTTTCGGTTTATTTCAACATCTATGCTGTTAGTGGAGTATTGGGAAAATTCCAAACATAATTTACTTTGGCATATTAAATTTTAAAGAACTGTTAAAGGGGCTTGCATTTGAACTAGAAGATTGTACTTCATTAGCAATATAAACCAGAGGAAAAGAAAGACCTGAACAAAAAGAAAAGACTAAATCTTCTCATGGTTGATTTATTCTAAAAAGTTGCAACCTTTTTTTTTTAGGAAATATGTAGTCAAATTTTCAGCAGCAATTTTTCTTACTTAAATGCTGAAGTACAGCAAAAGCACTTCACAGGAATACAAATTAAATGTTTAGCTAAATCCTAGAAGTTCCTGAGCTCTATGCAGTTAATTGTGTGGGTAAGTCCTCAGATCCCTATAACACACTATCTGAAGAGCTATGCAGACAGGATATATTTTGAAGGGTTTATTAGCATTTCCCTGGACAAGTCTGTTTGTGGTTTTTTTGTTTGTTTGTTTGTTTTTTTTTAAATCTAAACAATTTCATTGTTTTTTGGGTACAGTTCTTATGAGAAATACTAAAAAAAAGATTATGATACTTCCATACTTAGAAGTAACTGATGGTAGAAATCTACTAATTCTATTAATTGCAATAAAAATTGAAATTAAAGTGATTTTAAAAAGATCTCTTTGGAAGTCTATACTACAAGTAGAAATGTAGTACATGAGCTACGAATTATACGCTTTTTTTTTTTTGTTAAATTGCATTGAGATTAATCTTTAGCAAAAGTCTTTTTACATTTATTTTTCACGTTGCTTCACACGAGCGTGACTTTCTAAGTTGACTCAGATTAGTGATCCCTGAAGTTTGATGGTGGCTGCAATAGTTACTTCTGAAGAAGATGGAACGAACTTTTCTAAAAATACCTTGCTTAATCATGGGAGAACTTCACCCCTGCCAGCCATCACTGGAGGAAACATAGATCTAATGAAACTGTACTTGGTATCCCTTATTAGAAATTTTTTCCTTTGAAGAGACAGTTCAAAGAGTTGCTCAACAAACTGGAGTCACATTGAAATATTTCTAATTTCTTTGCAAATCTTATGGGAAGGGTGAAGGAAGAGAAAGTAAGGGTGTTTAGAAAATTAACAGACTAGAGGGTAAGAAGTGAAAAGGATAGAAACAGGCACAGAGTTTCTAGGTCTCCTCTATCATAAAAAACTGTTTAGAGAAACATTTTTCTCTGTTGACTTCATAAGCTCTGATACATTTTGCCAGTTTTGTTAACTATACATTACTATTCACATATGATTTTGTGTTAGAACAGCTCTAAATGCTCTTCATTGCTCTGTTCTTTCATTTTTCCCAGAACAGCGTTCAGTCTTTTAAATTTATCCATATCTGACAATGATTGTTCATGAGGGGATTGAATTTTTTTTCCCCTTTGTTTTATTGAAGTAGTATCAAAACCAGACACTGCCCAAATGTGCTTTCATTGCATAACATACTACCTTCTGTAGTGACTCCTTGTAGTCTAAGCAAGCTACCTTAAAAATTAAAAGATACATAGTTAGCTATCATTTGTAGTTTAAATTAAAAAGAAATCATAGTGGTTTTCTTTAATGTGATAGTCTATATTGTAGTGAAATGAGGCAACCAGGTGGCACTAATTGCCAGGTAGTGGGCATGAGCTTGTGTTAAGCCCACCTGTGCCTGATTAGGGCGGGCCCCTACTGCGCATGAGCAGGATTAGGGGGCCAATAAAGCTCACACCTGAGGAAGCCAGAGGGGAGGCCACTTTTGGAGCAGTAGCACCGATTCAGGCTGCTCAGCCCTGAGAGCATTAGACTCAGAGCACTATTCCTGAGTTTCTCCTGGAACCCCTGGTTGGACCTTGGAGCGCCGTGCCCTAAAAGAGGTTCGTCTTGCTACACTATATTTTCATAGTTAAGAGAGCACAGGCCTAAGGAAACTTGATCCTCTGTGTAACATAATATCCTAAAAGTATTATCATATAAAACAGGTATTCAGTCTATCTATGCTATTAGATTGCGTCAGGCAGAAAAAAAAATTCTATGTGTTTTTAACAATTTTATCCAATGACAATTTTATTGTCATTAATGTCAGTCAGCTGGAGGCATATGCTTATTTCAGTCAGCTGACAAGATTGAAAAAGCTGAAAGGAGAAAGGTATTTGAGAATATTACAATGGATATGATTTTGAGGATTAGAATCCTTTTTAATGAAAAGACTTCTTTTGTCCAAATGGCTGTTAAACTATTTGTCTAAATAAAAAATGACTTGTATTCTTGTCCTATCTCCTCAACCAGTGCAATGTCAGTGCAATTTTAAAATTAAAAAGAATGTGACATAAATAATGGGTTCCTTGCTCTAAACCCAAAATAGGAAAAGGAAAATGAAAAGGAAAGGGGAAAGGAAAAAGTAAAGGGAGAGGGAAAGGGAAAGGAAAGAAGAAAAAAAAGGGCAACGTGTTGGATTGAATCTTTAGTTCATTTACGTTGGTTTTGATAAAAAAAAAATGTTGAATATTGAAGTCAGAAGGAGCAAAGCATGTGTTTTGAAGGGCTGGGCTTGATGGCTACAGAAGGAAACTGAAAAGAAGTGGGTTGACTCTAGCCAAGAAATAAAAATTATATTTCTCAAATAACCTTCATATCAAGTGGTAATGATTTTGTCAACATCTTTTGATGATGATCAATCTTTCTTCCTCCTTCCTATCAACAGAGTCAACTTGTCATGCCACACAGTCATATAAAAATATGATCCTAGAATTATTTGTATGATGACAAGAAAATTTAGCAGCCTAGAATGCAGCTCATTAGGATAATAAGGAGGGAACAGTTAGGACATCATTAGTGATGTATTTTGGCTATCAAGATGCATTAACTCTACATGTTATACTAGTAAAAGCCTCTGTAAAGTTATTGAAAAATAGTATATTGAAAATGCCCTGGCTTTCTCCACTGGCACTAATGAGGTAAACACTGCGTGAAATGTGGATGAGCTGTGTTCTGAGCTTTTGTTGTGAATCAGTTGTTATAGATGCTGGATCTCTTCCACAGGGAAGAAAAAAAAAAAAGTAATTTTAGTTAAGCCTATAAACATATTCTGAGTGAATGAGGTGTTTAAACTGTAAAAACCACAATCCATCAACATGCTTTCAGTGAAAAAAGATAGCACCAAATGCATTTAACTTGACAATTTTATTTTTATTTTTTAAATAGAATGACTCCGGACCAGAATTTCAGGAAGTACAATGTTATTTGTTTGTCTAAAGCAATGCATTCTGCTTTAGAATGATCATTTCAGGGAAGTTCCAAGTAGTATAGTTAAGGACTTACACAGAATTACAGAATGACTCCTAGCACTTAACAAGCCATGGGACACAATGACATGCCAGCAGGACATGAGAAGAGAGTAAGTTTCCTAAACGGTCAGTTGGGAAGAAACTGTCCCAGAAGAGTAATTTATAATGAATCAAAGGAACTCTACACAAATCAATGGTAAATCAGCAGCTATCAACTGTAATTCAGCAGCTATCTAGGAGTTCATGTGGCCTCCTACCATTCTCTGAAGGACAATATGGGACAGTGTGCTAATGAGGTCCTTAACAAAGCTACTAAAGGGTCTAAAGCATAAATTTTATGAGGAGAAAGATTTTTTCAGTCTGGAGAAGAGGAGCACAGGAGACTTCATTGCTCTCTACAAGTACCTGCAGGGATGCTGTAGCATGGTTTGTGATGGTCTGTTCTCCCTAGTAACAAGCAATAGAAGAGGAAATGATGTCAAGTTATTGGAAAGTATGAGAAATGTTTGGTTTTTGGCAATGGATATTATAAAAAAAAAAACCCAAAACCTGAAAACCTATCAATCTGCCTTCATAACAAACTAAATGAAAAAAAAAAAATCATCAAGGGACCTGTCATAATTTTATTAATAATGGTAGTAATTCTGATATATCCAGGAAAGGATGCTCTATATCTATTTTACACTGTGAAAGAAATTGCTTTTGGAAATTATTTGCTCAACATCTCCTAAGTAAGGTGTGTGAACAGTGTCAAAACAATAGATGATCTTCTGTACAGTGCTCTTGGAAGATTCTGGACTATGAATACCAGAATATCCAAAAAACTATGTAGTTTCTTGAGTAGGGTACCCAAACAGGGAATAGTCTTGTACATTCAGCTATGAAAAGCTTTGAAGAATGGGCATGTTACTTTATATTGCTGTCTCTAGTTTTCTTCCTTGTTTCTTACTTTGTGGTCTTTTTGCAGAATAGACTTTGGAGAAAATAGAGAACATTGCAGACTTTTCAACACAGAGGGCTCTAAATGTACAGTTGCAAACGAAGTCTAAATTAATGCTGTATTGAACTCCAACAGGACAATGGCACCAGGCAATGCTGGGATCAGAGGCTATTTTTCATAGAATAATAAAATAATTGAGGTTGGATAGGACCTCAGGGAATTGTCCCATCCATCTTTTTAAATTTTTTTTTTTTAATCTCTCAGGCAGGCAGAAGATTAGAAGTGCAGAGTCATGAAAAAATATCTACTGAAGCAGTGCTTTTTAATTCATTGACTTTAAAGAAGGAGATTTCCCTCAGACTCATTTTTGCTGGAATAATCTACAGTGTGTTTTCAGTGCAGAAGGCTTTTACAGTCTACCTAGCAGACACTGTTCTGCTCCCTTCTAGCAATGGCAACGTAAAAAGATAATTCTGACAACAGAAAAAAGATTTTCTGTGTATCGTCACAATGTCCTTCAGCACAGGTGTTTTCATAGTGATGATATATTATGAAAATTCATGGTGTTCAACAGCTCTCACACTCATACTTCCACCTCATCAGTCACATGTCAGTGTAACTCCACCCTATGCTCACAATGATCTTGGAATTATGTTCATAAGGTAAAACAGTACTCTGAATTCTAATGTCATCTTCGTCACTAAATTTAACTTCAACATTACATGGAAAACATCTTTATATATTAGGTTTATAGAAAGGAGGAATTTATCATTCCACGCATACTTCAGTGAATTTCCTTCAGTGAGAGTTATGAAAATACAACTCCACTCTAAATTATCAGTATCTACATTCTTGTAGAGAACTTCTAAACAGTATTTTATGGTAGTCAGTTGTACTTTGATAATCTAGATGACTCCAGTGACTCAATAGCTCTTGTGACTGGAAATATAAATTATCTACAAATTATTCAAAAACATTTAACTCCTAGCAACTCAATTCAGCCTTTACAACCTAATTTTTATTTAGTATGTGTTTCATTTAGTATCCTTTGATTTAAGATGTACAATATATGAATTCTGGCATTTAATTTAGGCTTTTGAACATCAGCCAAAATAGTCTCAGTTAATATAAATTTTTGTAAATTTCAGAGGCAATATTTGTCAACATGCAGTATGTACCAGAGCAATTTCTTAGTTTTTTTCATAACTGCAAAATTATTGGCTTATCACATTACAGGATTTGATAATTGAATATTAGGAGTGATTAATTTATAAAAACACAGTCATACTTAGTATTTAGCAGTAGCATTATGACAGAAGAATTTAGAAAGCAAAAAAAGATGTTAGGTATTTTAAGCCTGAATTTTTTTTTTATTTTGTATAGGTATATTAGGATATAAGAGAAGATTGGAAAGAGATATGGTAATAGCAGTCTTCAAAGAGAAAGCAAAACACTCTTTCATTCAGAAGAGGAAGAACATGAAATGGTAATTTTACATTTCTGTAAAGATTTTGAGGCTGAACATTGGGAAAATATTTCTAAGCATAGAGACATTTAAGCACTGAACTAAGTAGTGTATTGTTATTAACTGAAGTCTTATCACTAGAATTTTAAGTTACATACTAGCTAAAGATTCTTGTTAATCATCTAAAGATTATTAGTCCTGCTTTAAGGAGGTGGATCTTTGTTGTAATCTCTCAGGGTCCCATCTAGCCATCTTTTTTGATATCTAGTTATTCATATTTCCCATAATTTGAGAATTTCAATATTATCACCCAATATTTTCATTCTTGGATCCAAATAGTTGCTTCTTTATTCCAACAATATTTATGCTTGTTCTTTTGTTTTTTAATTTTTATTCCTAGTACCTCTGTTATGCAGCCACATGCTGGTATTTCTTTGTTCTCATGTACACAGTGGAGAGTTATGCTTAGAATCATATTTTAGGGCAAAGGAATAAGAAAACAAGGGGAATAGGAAAGAAAGTCTGCAAAGCAGAACACAGACATTGTTCATTATGCTCATAGAATTTCAGCTTCATTCTTTTCATTTATTCAGTAATTTTTAGATTAAAGAGTAAATTATGGAATGCAGTCATTCTGAGGGGTTATGCTTTGCTTGTAATTTGCATTCATTGAAAGCCAACCAAAAAATAGGTCCATAATGTCTGGACAATTTTGTAAACTTTGCACAGAAGAACACTACAGAATAGTGAGAGGAGTGGCTGGAAAGGTGCCAAGCAGAAAAGGGCCTGGGGATGCTGATTGATACCTGGCTGAATATGAGCCAGTAGCGTGCCCAGGTGGCCAGGAAGGCCACCAGCATCCTGGCTTGTATCAGGAGTGGTGTGGCCAGCAGAAGGGAAGTGGTTGTGCCCCTGTACTCAGCACTTGGTGAGGCTGAACCTCAACTACTGCAGTTCTGTGCTCCTCACTGCTAGGCAAACATTGAGTTGCTGGAGTGAGTTCAGAGAAGGGCAACCAAGCTGGTGAAGGTTCTGGTGAACAAGCAATATGACAAGAAGCTGGAGAAGAGGAGGCTGAGAGGAGACCTTATTGGTCTCTACAACTACCTGAAAGGAGATTGTAGTAAGGTGGGTGCTGGGTTCTCTCTCTTAAGTGAATAATGATAGAAAATGGCCTGAAGTTGCACCAAGGGAGGTTTAGACTAGATTTGAGGAAGAATTTCTTTACTGAGAGAGTAGTAGGCCCATTGGAATGGGCTGACCAGGGAGGTGGTAGAGTCACCATCCTGGATATATTTAAAAAACATGTAGATGAGGCACTCTGGGACATTCACTAGTGGGTGATACATATATACGTATATATATATATTTATATCAATATATATATATATGTTTTGGTGGAAGGATGTTGACAGTTGGATGCAGTGATCTTAGACATCTTTTCCAGCTGTGACCATTCTGTAATTCAGGCACTACACAATAGCAAATATTCAGTGATTTCATTATACTATAAATGACAGGCAGAAATTTATTTACTCAGTTTTATTAAAATGGAAGTTTCATAACAGTGGTAAGAAAGACAAATTAATATATAATAGATTTAATATGCCTTATAACATACAGATTTAATATGCCTTATGACATATAGGCTTGTTACATTACAGAGCCTCCTAACTGTGAATTCTGTGAGAATAGCAGCCCAGCACAGTCAACATATATATGCAACAGAAGTCAGATCTGTTACTGTTTTACTGAAATGTCCATGTAAACATCATTATTTTAATCCATGTCTCCACACAAAAAAGACAAATGAATAAAGGATTAAATACATATGAGGTGTAGCATTTTACAACTCAAAATCTTTATCCAAAAAAGAAAAAATGACAAGAAAATATTTCTAAATACTTTTATTTTCTTGCTGTGTTACCTAGACCTTTTGATTCATGTTATGATTTCTGTAAATGTGGGTGAAAGGAAAATAGAAATGAAAAACGGAGAAGAAATAACAATTAGAAATCACAAAGCTTGATGTAGAAAGTAGAGGCCACAATAAAGTAACCAACTGGGACAAAATCAAATAAAAGATTAGTCTTATTTGTTAAAAATCAATTCTTTCAAAAATTGGAACCAGGCACCCTTATATTCAAAAGCAGTAGGGATGCCTATTGAACAAAAAGGTACCTTGCTTTTCCAGGCAGCAGGTGTCCTGTTTTAGGTCTGTAGGCATCCTCGTGTGCAACACACAAGCATGCACTGCTTTCCCTTGGCAGTCTCTAGCAACTGTACTGTCTTGTGGAGAAAGGAATTCAAAGACATACGTGAAGCTTGTTCCAAGAGCTTTTCAATGGCAAAATTCCAGCTACTTTTATGCTTTTCTGAAACCTTGGCACACCAGTCAGATTTTTAAAGCACAAAGGATAATTAGTTTCAAAACGTATATTACTACCAGTCTCAGCCTCTCTAGTTTTTGAAAACAAAAGTAGTCTGAGATATAGCTGTCTATTTTATGGCTGTGTTCCTTGGTATACTCAACTGGTATTGGCTTTGCCTATTTGACCAGTGTATGACAGCTAGCACTGCTGTATATTGATGCTAAATGGCCCCTTACATGTGTATTCAGTGCATTGAATAGAAGTTCCTCTGCAGTGGTTATTTTTTTCCCTACTTGCTTAATCTCATGCTTCATAATACTATAATACAACATACACCATAAAATTTTACATAATGAATCTATACACATAAAATATGCAATATGCAAATAAATAAAAACTAAAATTTTATTAAGATCTACTTGTTCTAGAACATTTTAATTGATTAGTTAAATATGACTAGAAGACCCAAATTCTTTAGGGTATAAATGTTTGACATACAGTACTTAAAAGATGGTTTTACTACCAAGTCCCTGAAAATAATTAAAATTAGTGAGTATTTCCACTGCTCTGGCTACTTCAAAATAGTTGTCTTTGATATATTCATCTTCATCAGTAATAAAGTAATTAAAAGATAAGTAATATAACATTTACAGTGAGGAATCCACTGTCTCAAATACTGCTACTTTTACCATGAGATACGAATGCACACAGAGGCAGTGCTGCTTGCAGATCCATCCACAGTTTAACTGCTTCACAACTGCTTCATGCTCCTTGGCATCCCATCTGAATTGTCTGCTTTCCGTAGAAGGCAATATTTCTCTACAAGATTTTTTTTATGTAGTGCAATTCTTCTAAAAGGCACAAATTCAAGTATCTGCCCTGATATGTACATTGAAAATAAGTATTTGATAGTCTCATTTATTCCAAGAACCTCCCTGTTTGGTTTTTTTTTTAATAAAGTGGTCAGAACCTTTAGTCTTTAGAAAGCACCTGAATTTAGGAGGACATAATTCTCAGCTTTTATTTAAAAACCTGGGTATTCTAGCAATCCAGTATATACATTTGACATTTAAGATTACCTGCATGTCAGCCTTTATTTTTTTAAACAATCTCTAGAAGTAAAGACAACAAAATATTGCAACAATGCTTTATTTTCCTATTCAGATAGCAAAATTATAACAGAATAAGCATGAGCAATAGATGTACACAAGCTTTATAAGGGAAATTATAAGCAAGAATCAAGCTGCATTGTTCCGCATTTGAAGTTCATCAGAAATGCTATTGAATGTATCAAGAACAATATCAGGCATTAATCAGTAATTTAATATTAAACTTTAAAAATCACAAAGACATCAAAGTTCATGGAACTTATGAATGTTTCTAGTTAAACATACTCTAAAGTGTTTTGCTGACTAGAAATGGCTTTCTGAATCAGAACCTGATATAATAACTTCTCACTTTTTCTGTAAACTAATTAATTTCCCGCTGTTATCTTTTCATTGTTGTTTCTCAAGTGCATGGTGACATTTTGTCATATTCACCTTTTTTAGATGAAACGATGGTTTCATTTTTAGAAATCAATACTGGCTTTTTGGACTTATCTTTGCTTTCATTAATACCTTGCTGTGCAGAATATATGAAGATGGTCACAGCAGAACTCTCTTTAATCCTCTCACTGGGTTATGTCTTTGATCATCTATTAGCTGAGACTATAGTATATTAACTTTCAGCTGAGTCAAGATAAAAGCTTTGTCTGAGTGGAAAGTTTCCTTCTTTGCTATTCAGCACTCTTGGATATTAATAACAAGCAAAATATGAGCTGTCTTTCCTTATAAACAACATAGACCAGAGAGAACTAGTGCTCAAACACATTTTTCTGCATAGACTTACATTGACAGAACTTCGTATCATGTATCTCTTAAAAGAAGAAAGCCCTTGAAAAGGGCAAAAAAAGAAAAAAACCAGGAACGGGCTTTGAAGATGTAAGTAAACTGACATCATTACAGATTAATATGAAAGAGTAATACTCTATGCAATTTTATAAAGTTTAATAAACTTTAATAAGTTTAATTTGAGTTTAAAGGCTGTGTCTATTAGTTCTTTTGAACCCTATGCCATCTCCAAGTCAAATGAGACAAACTTGAACACACTAGAGTCCTGTACAGTCTGACATCCTTAATAATGATTAGAAGCTGATATTTCAGAGAATAGCCTGTGTAAATTGGCAGGCTGAAATAAATTTAAAAAAAAATGGATCTTCCAATTACATTTATAGTTTAGTATCCGTTTCAAAATTGTTATAGGAATTGTTGCAGCTTTGACAATTCTGGATACACTAAATAAGTATTCTAACATTATGTAAAAAAATAAAATTCAGACTTCTTTGACTCAACAACTTAAATTCCAATAAATAACATATATTAATTACAAATTATGATGATGCAACTTTAAGTTCTTTGGAAGTATTCACCTGACTTTCATTATCATTACATTTTGAGACAGGAATAATTTATATTATGGAGTAGTATATATGGGTGGCAGTCTAATGCTTGGCTGTTAGCATTCACTAAATTGGTGTTTAGTTGCAATACTGGAGCAGTACTACCTATTAAGAGAAAAGAGGAATGATTACCTTCCCCTCTTGCTCCCCCCACCTCCCATTCCTCTTTTTGTTTTCAATTCAACTTGATATGTGTTGAAATTTCTGCTGTTCAATATTTTCTGGACTTCTTTTTTTTTTTTTTTTTTTTCTTATGGCTTCCATTAAAATCTTCTGATTGTGATACTAAATTTGAAGAAAAAATATTGAGAGTGTTCAGAAAGTGTAGACTGGAAAAAATAATTTTCTGGTCTGCAATAAAGCTGTTGAAAATGCATTTCTCAAACATTTGAGGATTTAGTTTTTAGTACTAGATGCCTCTTCACTTGTCACTGATTCAAATGACTGTAGCCAGTAATCATCATTAGTTTCAGTTTTGAACATTAGTGTCATGGCAGTGATTGTATATTCTTTGGAGCTGAAGAGCATTCTTTTTATTTTACTTTGTTTTTAAATAAGTAATATATTAACTAAATACCGCATAGTAGTTCTTTCTAGAAGAGGGAAAAAGTTGAAACCTCTCTATATATTTATTTTGTGTATTTATGTTTCTATCAGTTTTAAGGGTTTAAGAGTGCATTTTCAGTTTTCTGCAACAAATACTATAAAGTGAAGAATTACGCTAGGAAGTAGTAGCTATCATCCCATTCCTGGTTTCAGTGTATATGGTGTATCATGATTTTTCTTTATTTGATGAGCAGACAAAAAAAATCAAATATAATGTTTTATCAATATGTCTGTACAAACAGCAGGGATATTAGGGATAATGCAATGAGGTAAGCATTTCAAAATCAGGAGTGTGCTACGTTATGTGATGACAACAATAGATCTGAAAGGTAAAATGTAATTTTCTGAAAGTCCAAGGTGCCTCACAATAAGCAGTCAGGGATCAAGGAAGAAAAAGTCTTCCCACCAGGAAGGAACCTACATTCTTGTGAGATACAGGAAAAGTCTCAGATTTGTTTTTTGACCTTTTGCTCTTATGAAGGTGAGAAAAGGAAAAGCAATGTCCATTTTAACCATGAAATAAGTACAGGAAGATATTTCTTATGTTGCTAGAGAAAGATTCCAGCTTAATCTAAAAGAGAGACGTGGAGGCTGGCTGATAAACTGAAGAAGATGAAGATCTTCATTGGCATTTATAATCCTAAATGTGTCTTGCTTTTTATTCTTGTTACAATTCTGTTATCATGAAGCTGAGCTTTTTGCTAAACATGCCCTGATCTTTAAATCCTGCCTAGTGATCAATTTACCTCTGACTTCCCTCCTGAATAAAAGAAATTTCACAGCTGTGGCTGTGGAGATCATTAAAAGTACACTAGAGGTCATTAGCAGGTGCTTGGTCCCCCTGCTCACTGGATTTCAAGAACTCTGTGTCTCCATAGAACACACAAAGCAGTTGGAAAGCAAAGAACATACAGGTCAGGGGAGACACATTTATATTTTGAGAACATGTAACTGGCTAAACTGTTTTGATGGGCTGCATGTCAAAGGTCTTTGATAGCAGCATTTTGAGGAACATTACAGGCTATGTGAAAATTTAATTTTTATAGATACAGATTACCTGTCCTGCTTCTTGCTTCTGCCATTTTGCATCACTGCACCTACAGAAATGGTGTATAGACGTTTCTCTTGTCCCAGACATAACTGTGCATCACAAGGTGCTCTGACAGTCTCTCTGCTAGTACAGCCAGCATTCCCATGCTCTTTTCTGTGGTCAGGGATATTTGCTTGCTCCCCCTCATTCTTCCTTGTGAATCATGCCGTCTGCTTTGGACCCAAGACTCTTACAAACTACTTAGCACAAACTTTTCCATGACAAGTACTATGAGAATCTTTCTTGGCATGACAGGTTGTTCAATAATAAAATGATAAAAATTAAGGGAATAAACAGTCACAACTTAATCCACATCCATTTACTGCAATATGACATACTGTATCTTATGAAACAGTAAAGCAGAGGAAGCACTTTGCTAGTACAAAAGATTTGCTAAGTAAGAACATGAAGTCATTTTGACAGTAATTTTCATTACAAATGCAGATGAAAAGACCAACCTGAGAACAGACTTCAAGGAAAACTGCAGGATTTTACTGATGTATATATTTCAGTTCTTCTTTACCAAAAATCCCTAGCCCTCCTGGTGGAAATCATTGGATGTCAGAAATTTAAAAAGTATGTGGAAACATTATAAAAACACTGAACAGAGACAAAATTTTTTTATATATTAAAAGTAGTTTTATACAGTGCTTCCCATGCAAACCATTTTCCACATCTGATTCTGAGTTAAAAACTGGAGTACTTTTCTCAACTTATAAATTGTTTGAAAGATATGGGGAAAAATATTAATACAATTTGTTACGTGTTTTCTATTGTGCCAATTTTATAAATGTCCTATGACCATAATATGGCATATTTTTCAACTCTTGAGAAGAGAGGAAGTGTAATGATATCCATTTGATGAGTTAGGAAGGGGGAGACACAGAAAGGCTATGTGATTTTTGCATTCTGGAAGAGAAAAGGGAATGTATGCTCACTGATGGCATCTGTACCATTGGAAATTGTCTCTGTTTTGAAGAGTACAACTAGTTCTGCTGATCTACAGGAGCTAAGATACTCTCACACTATTATAACTATCTCAATATTTATCATGTAAGCTATCTGTTTAGTAAATAGCTACCTCACAGGAGTCATTAGTTCTACTGATGTATCTTTTGATCTTTGAAAATTTTTTTTAAATCAGAAATTTCAGTGTGTTTGACTCTATTGATGCCTGACTTTTAGAAGCAGAAAAATGACATAAATTCAGCTATGAGTCTCTAATGCAACTTAGCTCAACAGTGGAATTAACTTTGGGGAACCCAATATACTTGGTTTTCTCCTGATAAAAGGTTGTGTAGTATTTGACTAGTTTCCTAAATCCCATCAGACAAAGACTTCAAAGTGGCGTTTTCAGCTCTAGGATGTTTGTGTGGTAAACCCATATAATCACTTGGGTCTGAACATCAAATTTGGAGTTAGTAGAGTAGCCTATTCATTCTGAGCTGTTAGTAAAGACCATCTGGACCATCCTCAGAACATTTTCTATGCTTCAGAAGTCTTTATAGTGACTCTGGATCCATTTTCTTTGTACACTAATACTGAATTACAGTTTTTAATTTAAATTATGCAAAAGGTACTTTGACTTAAACCTAAATTGAACTTGGCTGTTGTGAGCTATTCGCTCAACTTCTGAAGTCAAAGTCAAGAAAATTTAGGGCTAACAAACTCATGAGGCTATAATATGAAGTAAATGATGGTCATTTACTGATGTATTTTGGGCAGATAAATCACTAGAATCATCAAGAACTATTGGAACATACTAACATATCAGAGTCAGTGTTAGAATGGACTCTTGGAAATGAAGCTACCACATTTTTGCTGAGCTATGTTCTTTCTTTAGGTCTTTCAATTTTATCTTTTCTATTTCCTTTTGTAGCAGGTACCACCTGTCCTTTTATGAAATCATTAAATTGGCAGGTTTTTTTCATCAATTTTAAGAAAAACAGTAACATGTCATTGTGATAATTACAAGGAGGGAAATATGATTCACACCATCCAGATACCAGGCAATTTAATACCATTACTACAATTTATTGGAAGCTAGCCAAAATCTGTATGCTCTAAGATACCTAGAAAAACTTACATAAAAGATATAGCAAGTGATTATATTTTCCCACTTAGAATTCTTATAATAAACCAATCAGTTTAAATTACTTTGGAAAAAGTTTTTTTGGCTGATGTTTCTTCAACTGTTAAACATCATTCTTCTTTACTGTTGTGTTAACTGACTGAGCTGTATACCTATCATTTTTATTTTCATTAATGACCAATCTGTTCTTCCTATCTTGAATATTAAAACCAGAAGAAAAATAAAGAAATATTTCCTGTATTTTTGAAACTAGTTTTCTGATTAATGCATGATGCCAAATCTGCCTGAAGTTCTTCAATTTTTCTGAACAGTCATGTTCAGAACAATGATCTCATGCAACCTTGTGAATGCCTGAGCAGAACATCCAGGCAGTTATTGAGTGAATATTTCAAAAAACTAACAAGATTTGTTAAACTCACAGAATCTACTTTCTCTTGAGTTTTCAGAAGCATGAAGAATTTCAGTTTTACATATCAATAAAACAAAATATATCTGAGGTATATTTTGGTACAAGTAATTTATAAGGAAGCTGTTGATTTAAGGAAGTAAGTTGTGAATTTTAAGAAATGCAGTTTCCCATTGTCTGGACTGAGTTTTTTTTTTTTTGTCATTGAGCATTTGTCTATAAACCAGTATAAAGAATCCTTCATTCCATAGGGACAGCATATGTGACAGTGGTATGATCGTTGGAGCCATCTTCACAAAGTTTGACAGCAGAAAGAAAAAAGTTTCAGGAGAAATCTGAGGGGAAAAAGTATAGTTTTTGTTTTTTAAGGGGAATATATATATATATATATATTTATGTACTGCATGCATTTGAACTCAGTCCACTATGAAAAAATACTGAAAAAACCATAATGTTAGCAGAAACTCAAAACCAGCTTCTGTAATGTATACAGAGAAAACCTGAAATCTCAGGTGAATAAACACATTTCCAAAGCTGAGAGAAATGTATGTTGTAGCAAGAATGTACTTTCTTTTCCAAGTCCTCTCTTAAGTCATAAAGCTGGACAAGTAATGGAGACTTATTAATAAACATTCACCACAGGTTTATGGGCCATTTGATACTCCAGGTAATTTGAATCCTCTCATAATCTTGAGAAGCACTGGCGTAAAAAGGAAAGTGTATCCATAGTTCTTCTAATTTTCTTTGTACCTCAGGATGCTATCCTGAAGCCTGGTACTAAAAGCTAGAGTAGGATTCTGTTAAAAATGGCAGCAAGTAGACTGGAGTCTGTTGCTGCAGTTTGTTGGGAATCTATTTGTCACTCAATAAAAGAATGGTTTAGAATTGCAAGCTGAAGGGGAAAAACATGTTTTGATCTCTATGCCAAGTGGAAACATTGCCTTAGAGTAAAAATAATTACTTTTTAATGTCCAGAGACATTCACAATACGCACTGCAAAATGGGTGGAATTTGAGAATCACCCAAAGACCAGGATGTGAAATGCCAAAGGTTTTTGTAAAAAAAGATTTTTATGGTATGACTTGGCAGATTTGCCTCATTTTTCTACATTTTGGCTAAAAGCTGTGTGTGTGAAATGAGCATCGAGCCAGAAAGATTCTGCCATTTTTTAATTTTTTTTTTCAGCAATAAAAGTCTATGCTCTTCAAACAACTTGCTAACTGATACAGTGCCACCATCATGGCTGGGAGAAGAGAAAATAATGAAGTTATAATGAGTAATCAACATGGCCTACCAGGGGCTCAGAGAGAAGAAAAATGCTAAAATACTTCAGTAATAAGTGAAAACAAATAAAGAATATGAAAGGAAATAGAACGATTTGGCTTCTTTGGACAGTAAGGACTATGTGATAGGCTCATGTTGTGATAAGGCTAAACTAACACAGCAGCTTCTAATAATTAAGCAAGTGTGCAAGGTATGTGCAAGATATACTGTATGATATATCTGTGATTTGTACATATGGGCATTAGATACTATTTTGTTCACTGTTTGGGATGTGGCTCTGTGACTTCCGCATCTATGGATTCTACATGCATACTGGCTTTCCTGGACCATAATATAAAGTGATTTTGTGATTAATTCCTTCCTGCTTTATGTTGGCTGGTGCAGGACTGTCATATTGAGTGATGAAATGCCTAGAAAATGTAGATTACAACTATACTGGTAAATTAAACGGTGCCTGCAACAACTTAGTGTTCTCACAAACGTTTCAGTTGAATTTTTAAGACCTTTCCAGGTAGGTAGCTTCCCTCTTCTGAAACCTAAATGTTTAGTAGCATAGACATAGGCTGTGCTGTTCCAATTGGCCTCAGAGCCCTGAAATGTTCCAATCTGCCTCAGAGCCCTGAAACGTTCCAAGAAATGCCTGATTTCCTAGGACAGACCCAGCCTTATGGTTCAAACTCTCACAGTAGCCATCACCATTAAACTATCCCTCAGATGTTCAATTTTGCACTGTCTCATCTGGTGCTTCTTCCTCCTTTTGTGCAGTAGGTTTGGTTACCTGTTGTGTTTAAAGGCTTGCTTTACAGATTTTAGATTAAATAGACATCTGACTCTGAAGGAATGTAAGGATGTTCTGCTGCAGGATGGAGGAGGTGGTGCCATGTAGTTCAGCTAGGTACACATTCCCCCTCAAAGGGAAGAAGCTGATGCACTGCTTCATTAGAAGAATTTTTTTTCTGTTGAAGGAGGAATATTTCTGTTGTTCCTAGGCTGAAACTGTCCTGCTCTTCCACTTATTGTAAGGCAAGAGTGGATAATACAGCACATTCTATTTGTTCAGTGGCTGGAACTCAAGTGGTCTTACATGTACTTCTCCTCTCCAGAGCTGATGCAAAATCTCAGCAAAGGACATTAAACAGCAAATGAAATAGCTTCAATAATAAGATTTTAAATGTAGCTAAACATTGTATGGGCCATCTTAATAAAGGATAGAACCTAACTACCTGCTTGCATTCATCTATGAAATAACATTTTCTCAGTTGAAAACTGGAGCAACTGATACAATGCAGGTCAACTGTCTTAGGTCTGAGCAGTGTAGCATCCAAAGCAACTAAAATACTGTGGTAGCAGCACACAGACCTACAGCTGTGGTTTTTTGAACTAGTTTTGCTATAGGTCTTTTACATTAATATTCAGTAAAACCAGTTTTGAAATGGCCATGTTTACAATTGCTTAAACATAAAATTCATTACAAAATGTCTGTCACTTATGAACACAACAAATTTTATTCAGAAATAAATTAACACATAGTGAATTTTAGTCTCTGTGATGTAAGATAACAGAAATAAATTTCAATAGACCAACATGCTACTTCCAGTTAAATCCTAGAACCTGAAATTTCTGCCTTAAATATGTAGTTGTCAAAACATGGACACTAATAGCAAAATTTGGTTTTGGAATGTCATTTTTACATGAGATGGACCTATGTAACAGAGATTTTGAAAACGCCCAGACAGTATATTTCAGATATTTCTCAACAACCGCCTATACATCTCAGATTAGTTAAAATGAATACCTGAAAAATGAGGTATTTGCAATCATAAGTAACTGACTTAGGCGTAGTTCACTTAATTGACTTAGGCGTAGCTCACTAACAGTTATAAGTTGTCAGCTTCATGTGTAAAAAAAAAAAATAAATATTTTGGATAAGTACTATATGGCCATATGGCATTGTATATTCATCAAATTGCTGTTTGTTCTTTTCCTTCTACTTTCATCCATGTACATTTTTATCCTTTCATTTTTCACCTGGACATACTTAGTGAAAATATGCCAACTTTTTTCCATGGCAGCTTAAGGGAACAAGTGGCAACCTGCAAAAATTTTATATTTTTTGGTTGGACTGCAGTGGAGGTTTTGGCATTGGTGAGTTTGCCTCTGTATGGCACCTTTGTGTAATAAACACGAAACAGCAAATCAAGATACACGTTACTTGAATACAAATGAAAAACTATAGAGAAATTATCCTTACGTTACAGCAGCTGATTGAGTTAACCAGAGCTGTTTTTTTCAGCAGTAGCTTTTTTTCATGTCAGATTGACATGAAGAGGAAGGAAGGTATAAGAGAAATGTGACTTCAAGAAACAGATTTCAAAGTAACAGAATTGTCAGAGTTGGAAGGGACCTCTAGTGTTCATCTAGTCCAACTCTCCCACTAAAACAGAAGTTTTTGTGGTATTTTGTTGTGTTGTTTTTACTGGTTTTTAAGTTTGTTCTTTTACTTAGGTACCCAGCTCCAGTGACATTAAAACTTTACGAATAGGCTGTATGAACACTGCGTACCATTTTCATAGCATATATAGTAAGGAAAATATAAATGATTTTGTACAGTAAAACTGCCAAAAGCTGCAGCTTGTATCAGTATGTAATCTTCCCTGGTGACATACAGTGGCATAGAAAACCATACTGCAGAGGACTCTTTCACAGTCTGGAGCCATAATCTAAATATGCTAAATCTTATGCTAAATTTGTAGCAATTTTAAAATTAACCCTACAGGTGCTTAATTAAATTTAAAGCAGAAAATACTTCTGTCAAAACTTTTATAACTTGGATCAGGTTTTACCATTTTTAGGAGTAATTTAACACACCAAAATTTAACACCAAAAAAAGAAAAACAATTCCCTCCTTTACTGATGCTCTTGTTGCTCAAATACATACTTCTTTTGTTTGTAAGAATAAATATAGATACTTATAGTTTTAGTGAAAAATTATTTATATTACTTAGCCTCAATTTGAATGTTGAGATAAACTCTTCCCTTAGTTTAATTCCATAACAGCTAGTCAATTAGTCTTGTCAAGGCCAGTGGACCCAAATGTGAAACCACTGTTCTGTGGATTAAATATTTGACATTTTGTTAGAATTGTTTTCCTTTTTTGACTTTTTTTACTCTTTCACATTTCTTTAGATAACTTCCCATCATATGGATCCATACTCACTATTCCAGAATTCATTGATATTTTCCTTTTTGTGTGTTCTCTATGTATTACATGAAAACATATGAAAAAGTTTTCTCCCAATTTTCTGCTCTAGTGAGAACTGCAATTTTATGCATCCTATGACTTCTACTACACTGAAAACCACAAAAATGTTTTCATATTGGTTTCTCTGAATGTATAAAACCAAAATTTTGAGGAAAACCAGCCTCTACATCTGTAGTTCAGCTTACAGAGGTTTTGTTTGCTTGTTTGTTTGTTTGTTTTAATTTAAAAAAACCACCTCTGTACTATTTGTATATTATTTCTGTAATTTCTTCATGGTATGCAAAATATAGTAAGAAGTGATTTTAAGTTCTACTCCATGCTAAACAACTTTCTGTCTGTTTGGTTTTGTTCACTGATAATCTTCCCCTGTTCTTGTAGCTTGTAGGCTACGAGTCTATTAAGTAAGGGCAAATTTACCAACTCAAATGCAGTTAATAAAAATTTTCAAGTATTAGATATGACAGCAGACAAATCATATAAATTGTAAATGTAATAAAAAGTATTTTCAGTCTCATAAAATTTACGTTACCTCAACTGTTTTTATTTGTGGTTTAATTCAGAGTGTCTGAGGCTAACAATCCTTGGCAGGTGAACATATTCTTCATGGGAATGTAAACAGAAACCATTGCTTTTTTCATTGCTATTGACAGCAATTGTGAAAAAATTAGTTTAGGAATTCTTTGTTTAATTTATTGGCAAAACCTGAACACCTTGAGAATTATAAAAGCATATAAAAAGGTGAACATTTAGTCGTGTCTGGTTAATAATATCTTACTCATATTGTTATCTACATGGTTCTTAAATGGTGTGTGAATTTGGGTAAAAGAAATAGGTGAAAAAAGAAGATAGTAATTTTATTAGGAGTATTTATTTTAACATACATACAGAGTACACAGCAGAAATTCACACATAGACCTCAAATCACCTAGACGTAGTACAGCTCAACTGCTCTTGCTGACACGGTGCAAAAAAATCACTGTGAGAAATTATCTTAACAAATTACATTCAGTCACCTTCTAAGATCTGAGTCAACCAGAACCAAGGGCAAATTATGGAGAGGAAGGAAAACTGATCTATGTAGCATCAACAGATTGGTTCCAAGACTGATAGCATTCTCCATAGAGGGAATTGCTATTCAAGCTTTAGTTGCTTTCTATAAAGAGAATATTTGGCAGACAATTGTGTGCTTTTATAATGCTAGTGAGAAGTCAGAGAGTGTTATGCTTTATTTTAATAAAAACTCAGGTAAATAGTTAATTTGATACAAAGGGGATTTTGTTTCAGTGAGTAGTGCATGGAGATGCTAAGGGTGGTTGTATTTTTTAAAAATATTGATCCCAGTGGTTGAATCACTTTGCACAGAAATTTTGGATTGCTTTTTCAAAAGTAATTGTGAACTCTAGAGTATGTTTCTGTTTTTCTGAAATTTTGAAGATGCTAAATGACATAAAGTTCTGAAGTGTAATATCATAAAGGCTAAGATTCTATCTCTAAACAAAAATTGCTGGAGGTGAGCAAGAGGGGAAGTATCCATGTGTATACTGAAGTTCAAAGGTGTTTTATGTTCTAAATCAGTGTTTTATGTTATAACTCAGTGTGCTTTGTGTGCTGTAAGTAGCAGCAATAAAGTGAGAAGTTTCTGTGTTACTGTCAGCAGACTTTCAGATTAAGAGCTTTCTTTTTACTCTTCCTTGGAGAATTTCGAGCACTATTTTACAGTGGTTTTGATCTATTAAATGTTACTGTTCTGATTATGAACCATACCACATTGTCTTTCCAAAACTTAGACGAGAACCTCTGAGTCCACGGACACTGCAAACAGAGAACCTCATGTTTATATAGTTCTTTTTTTCACAGTGCAGAGTTTTTGTATGCTTAAAAGTCTAAACTGAAGCTGAGACTCTAGGAAAAAGAAAATGTAATAATCATACTGTAATGGCATCCCTTTCTTTGCAGCATGGCAAGCTCTTAGTTTTTGATAATACATGGAAGTATCTTTTTGTATTGAAGGATTGCATATATGTAAGGACTGTATCGTGTAGAATGTACTTTACATTTCCATCATTTTGGAGGTGCAAGGAAAATAATCTGCAGCGAGTGTTGGAAGGATGCTCTGTTTCCATACAGACTAAGGTGTATAGATTTCTCTTTTCTATGTACACTCATTGTCTGTTTAAAGGTGTCTTGAGAGTTTTCCTGGTACTCTAGAGAGTGGGTTCTTTTAATTTTATTTTGTTTCATATACGAAAGTTTCTATTTATTTACCAAATAATGCTGCCACCTGAAAAGGGGAATATTTCAGGCTGGAAGTGATCTTTGCTTAAGATCACTCAGCAAGATCTTTTAATTTCATTGAAACTTCTATTTTGTATTTTAAAGAATGCAGATCACTCGATTATATATATATATATATATATATATATATATATATTTTAAAGTAACCCAAAGCAAGCCTGCTGTTCTTAATAATAGTGAGCCAGAAAATGTACACAATAAACTGACAAAACCTTGTAAAATGTGTTGACTCAGTGTAGGCACAAATAAAAGGCAAAAGATTTTTTTAGAGACCTAGACTCAAAGTTAATTAGAAAGGACTGCAAATTACAGGCATGTTTTTCACTTCTAAAAGAGTATTGACTGCTCACTTAATAAGACACATACTCAGCACCTTAATGTTAGGACTCTACTTATGTTTTGTGCAAGACTTGTCTTAATGGACATGATCACAGAATGATCAGAGGAACCTGTAGTGTTACTTGGTTATCTAAAACAGACCTGTAAATATTTCAACTCCTAAATTATGGGACAGGAAAAACTTGATGTAATAGACACTGTGTTTATAGAACTTGTTTTTGCATCAAAAAAGAATGAATGGAAAACTCTGTGGTACAGAATACTAAGTCATTTGACTTCAATGACTTCAATTAATCTGAAGAATTTTCTTAAAAAAAAAAAAACAACCAACCAATCAGCAAAAGTTAGTGCAAAATTCTACATACACCAAAAATAGTAAGAAAATCACAGATACAAAATGAGTAACAACTAAAAAGGCAGCAGACTAGATAACATAGCAAGCCATTTATTTAAGTCAATATTTTTCCAGTTGCAGGAGAGAGACATTTAACACTGAAATGTAGGTTAGTGTAGAAGACAGAGGAGATTCTACTCTGTCAAGTTAGGACTTTGGAGGTGAGAGGCAGACAAGCTGCAAGGATGACATTACTGTGTTAAGACTTTAAAAGATGAAGTTAGAAGAGAGAATGAATTTTTTGTTTCTCTTTAAAGGTTATATCTGGAGAGGGATATGTAATAACTGTTTAAGTGTACTGGGAAGTCTGATTAACTGTTTTTCCTATAAATTAAATCAGAGGAATTTTTTTTTTTTTTTGCACTTTTTTGTGTTTCCTGTTTGGTTCGGGTTTTTTTAAGCTAAAAATGTCTAGGTTTGGTAAGAAAATAAATTAATTAATCAATTCATCATGAGTGTTGAGGAGGAAGACTGTATTTCAGCAATAATTTCTTACAGGAATTTATCAAATATTTTTGACATATATTTGATCCTTCATAGTAGGTAGAACAGATAATTGCAGTTAGCGTCAAGATTTTTTTAAAAAATCTTCTTTTTGTGTACAAACAGTAGATTAACAATCAACTTGTCAGTAATCTTCATGATAAAACTAATTCCAAGGTGTTAGTTTTTATTAATCACAAATCCCAGTATAAGCACTGAGGAAAGATTTAAATATTTTACTGGGTTCTGCTTAGGAAGGGACTCAGTAATTTGCTTGTGTCATTTTGTCATTTAACAAATTAAGGAAAAAAAAATTAAAATAAATTGCAGTATTTCTTTTGTATAACTCATGGGATTTTAGTGGCCATGGAAAGGAGTATATTTTGAGAGACCTTGAAAGCAAGAAGCTTACACAAAGTAATATATGAACTGTAATAGCTTTCAGGAAAATAGTATGCTTATCAGTACTTTGAAACACAACAGAATTTCAGTGTAAGATATTTCAATGCCACCTGCGTGCTATTTGGATGGTTTCAGCCATGCAATCATGTGCATATTGTGCAAGAATATAATCTTATTTAATATATCAAGTGGCAGTTCTAGGAGCTGAGTATATCCACATCAAAGATGGACTATCAATTCTGATTGACCATGACAGGATATATAACAAAATGCAGTCTGCTTGCAAACAGGATGTAGTAGTTTGGATGTAAGCCTGGAAATTCTTTGTCCTTGGGCCCATGATCAAATACATGTCAAGTAGCTCACCATTTCTTCAAGCAAATTTTAAGACTCTAGCCCAATGGAAACAACCACCTTGATGATCACTTTCATCAAATTTTACTTACAAACACAGTATTTATAAAAATGTGATGAAGAAGTAGCGTGGGTAGGAAGGATGTTGCTACTCAGTAAACTTTTGGACATGAAGATTAAAGAACACAACACTGCAGGAGGAAACAGTTTTAAGTAAGAGAGTTTTTGTTTTTCTGGCTTTGGGAGGCAAACCTCAGTGCAGTTCAGTGGCTGAGTAAACACTCAAATGAGATGATTGTCAGTCACTGCATTGAAGGCTTTGTTTCACTTTTGCTACTTCAAAGCTCTTGAGTGCTATAATATTCCCACTTATTGCTGGTCTTTACTTCTCCAGTGTTCACATCTGTGTTTTACATAAAGACCTATAGTACATTAGGAGGCAAAGTTTACAGTTCTAAAGAAGAGAGAGATAGCAGCTGACTAAGCTGCTTGCACTTAAAAAAATTATGAACTTAACCTCCTTTGGTGATTTTGTTGGTATTTTTGGTGAGAAGAGAAAAGAATATCCCATGGTTTAGGCAGCTTCACATAAACCTTTTGCTGACAATCCCACAGATATTCAATGAAGAGGTATTTTAGTGTTTTAGGAACTGTGATTTTTTTTTCCCTCCTTATTGAGGATCTAGATTTTCATTTTTATTATTCAGCATTGAGAAGCCATAGGTATAGCTTTTAGTTATGCAAATACCAAACTGTATCATCAGTATCATAATCATGAAAATAAGAAAGAGAACAAACATCCAAATAGAAAAACAGAATAACTTCTTATTATTTTTTGCTTGAATCTCTTTCACTTCTGTTCTACCAATGACAATAATAACAGGTGTCACAGAAGCTTTTACATTTTTTTCTGAACAAAATTCTACAAGCAAGAAAACTGTGCCTAGGTCTTTCATCATGTTCATGCTGCTGGCATTAGTCAAATCCTTTAACAAAAGGGTGAGGAGGGGAGAAAAATGACACAGGTATATTCAGAACCGCAGTCTGGTTTGCATCCAGCTGTATCTAATCATAGAACAATTTCCTTGCAATAAAACTCAGCAAACAAGGAGCAGGTGACAATGAGAGAAGAAATTTTATAAGGAATAAGTATATGCCTCCATATAAGGTTATCTGCAGTGTACAGGTGTAGGACAGGATATGCCAAATTTATTCAGAAAATTAATTATGTTTGGCATCTGTTTTTTCTCCTCCCTATTTGTGATTTCATAGTTGATAGACAATTCTGGTAGCAATGTGTCACTGACACAAAGTAAGTTTTGTCACTAACTCAGTGTACTACTGATGTATACTGACTCAAAATATTTGTACCCAATACCATGAAAATTTATGTCAGCAGTACTACCAACTTCTGTGGTTATTCCTGTGAAACATAATCCATTTGTTTCTGTGAACCATGTGTCTATGTGTATATAAACATATATATATTTGCACTGTTGCATCTCTGATGGAAAATCAATGATTTCAAAATATTTCTGGCACTGGAATCCTCTGAATGGTGCCTTCCTTTTATTGCTTCTTAACGTATAAAATGCTCAGGTGATTATTTGCAAAAAAATCTGCATATTTTAGGACAAAATGCAAATATATATTTTAAATATGTGTTTCACTATGCAGATTGCTTCTAGTATTGGTATACTGTAAATTTTTGTAAAGTCTCCAAAAGTCAATTGGATTTCTATACCTAATATTCAATGACTCAAAAAGTATCATCACACTTGAACCTGGATTTATCTTGGTGCAAGATTTGTTTTTTTTTAAACACTGCGCAACACTGGATTCTATAATTATCAGCAGGCTTCTTCAGTCACCAGATTTTTTTTTTCATCTTTTTGTCTACCTCTGAACTTGCATAGTTTTGTTAAATTAATTCTTTCAGTGCTGTTAGGCATGCAGAAAATAAGTAGATTTTAAACTTGTTCAGAGTTCTCCTGCAATCACCTGGACTAGCAAACATTGTACAGGACCTTCAGTGAACTCATTGCCTCCTGATGACATTATTACAGTGGAAAACCTGTGTCAAAGAACGCCCAATAGAACCACTACACTCCCAATTTCAGGGGAGTTTTATGAAGATTAGTATTAATAGCTTCAACATGGAAAGATTCAGGTTTAAGATAATTCACAGTGAAAATTTTAAGTAGATTTACAATTAAGACCATGCATGGTTAGATTGATTTCTACAGATATGGCTCATACTTAAGTTACTGATATGAATTCCAAATGCTTTGATGGAACAAGGGCCAAAATAAGTGTGTCAAAAATAAAATTCTGCTGATCTTGTCTTAGTTCATGGATACAACCTTTATACTCTTCCCGCCTTCTTTGAAACATGCTTATCCTTTCCTAAAGCCAAAATTTATGAACAATTACATAATTTATGTGCAATTATGTAATGTATGCACAATGACATAATTAGGTTTTTAAAGAATCCAAGCAATGCTGATACCCTTGTTGGAATTACACCACAAGCCACAAGAAGCTGTGATATGTTCACTTCAAAATAGTGTTGGCAACATTTAGTTCTGACATGAGCTTAGGGTTTTTACATGTATTCCTACTTCTATAGCTATCCTGTGCAGATTGCTTTCTTTTTGATCTTCCATAATGGAACTGGTCATTGTTACAGCTTAGCAGTTTGGGCAGACCACAAATCTAAGGACAGAATTCCTCTCTATTCCCTCCCGACACACACAAAGGGAAGATAAAAGGGGAATAGAGACTGGAGACTTTAAGTTGGAAACTGAAAACAACTGGATACAGGTTTACTAACGTAGGCGAAAGGTAATAACATACGGGATAGAGTAACAAAGAATACAAATCTATATCTATATCTAGATATACATATACACCCAACCCTATAGGTATGGGCTCTGATGAGCATGTGGTGAGCTGGTGGTAAAGTGCAGGGGAACAGCGGCACAGCCAGCAGTGAGTGGAAAGAAAAGAGGAGGAGCTGCTGGGTTTCCCTAACTTTATAGAGTATAGGCAGGAAATGGAAGGGACCCTTTGTGTTCCACTCCTCTCAGAGTCCAAAAGCCCTCCTTCTTTAGTTTCTCATGTTCAAACCGTGACAGTCGTGTACTAAATTTGCTGTGCTTAGCTACAAGAAAATGTTTTACCTTTTCGTTAAAGGTATTGTAGTTTAAGATAAAGGTATTATGTTTAAGATATTTTGATGTACTCACTGAAAACAGCACAGATTCCTTGGTTTCTGTGTTCCAGACTTGTAGCCAATGTGGCATGTGGGCATGTTCAAAAATAAAATCTTGACTTGGAACTAAAATGCAGATTATGTACCTCCAGAAATAAAGCAAACAATTTCTTACAAAGTTTATCAAAGATTTTCATGATAGCAAGACCTCCATAACCAGAAATTGGAATGGCATTACAGGTGTCATGAGCTTAGCATGAAATAAGATTGCTCTTTTATCATCATTAGTCCCAACTGCATGGTGTCAGAACTGCAAACATAACACTTGGTCTAGATTTCATCTTCTTGCCAATGTTCTTCATTCCAGTCACACAGACCTTACATGAGTTGAGCACATCCTTTTTTTATAGTCTGCTTTACAAAATGAAATGTGAGTATAGAGTTCATCATAGAACTAGAAGGCAAGAACTTGTACAAAAAGGACAATATAGTAGTATTACACTCAACTGGGTTCAGAACAGCTGAGAGTTGAGTGTTCTACCACCCACCTACCAAAACAAAAAAAAAAAAAAAAAAAAAAAAAGAGGAAGAAGGGAAGCTATTTCACCTTTCCTTAGGAGTTTAAGCACTGACAAACAGGACCTACTTGCCTACCTACCTACTTACCTATGTATCTTTTTGTTGATGGATTTTCCTCTATTTTCTAGTATTCATAAATCTTTAGTAAATACAGACAAAATAGGATGGCATAATGCAGAGTGAAAGGAAACAGCTTTTCCCTTTTCCTTTATACTGCACTTGAAACTGGAAAGCAGTGCTTTGTTTTCCAAGTTTTTTGGTGTGATAGTTTTGTTGGGTTTTTTTTTCCTGATTCAGTATTTCTACAGAAGGCAATGTTTTTCAATACCTTGTGTTCTGGACATGGATAGTGCATGTTTTTCCTGTGGTGTCTTAGTCTTCCAGACGTAAGCGGTGTACTCCTGAAGTACAACCAGTCAATTTAAACAATCTTGAAGCTTCTTGCTGGCATCTTGCTGTCATCCAAGTGACAATTTTGTGTTACTGTCCTTACTTTTCATCTTCTTATTCAGTGTCAGCAGTGTCTTAGCTTTCCATCTTAAGTTTTTAATTTGTCTGCTGACACCTTGCCAAGAAATTATGTTCTTCCAAAGAACAAACTTTGCACCTTCGTAGAAGATTTTTACCTACTCTTACAAATGTTTACTTTGAAGTGGGGAAGATGTGATCTGAAATATCACTGATGTATCTGCAGGTTGAAATGGTGCTGAAAAGTTACAGATTTATAATGGGATCTACAGAAGTAAATGATGATTAGTTTTAGCATTTTGGTTAATAAGATTGCATGTGAAAATAAATATGCTGTACTCTTAAACATCCTGACAACTATTGCTTAAAAGGAAATAAAATAGAAAAATTGGATTGGACGACAATTATCAATAGTGCATTACTACAACATAAGTTTGAATAAACTGCTCTTAGGGAGAAAAAAAAGGCTGACATGCTGTGTCCATTTCTAACAATCAATACAGTGACTAATCATGTGGTGCACAGAATGGTGTCCACAGCTAGGATCTTTATTTGCCTTTAAGCAGAATAAAATGTGGTTTCCAGAAATGCAAACAGAACCATATTTGAATACATATATACTAGTGAAATGTATTTTGAAACTCTACATTTAGTAGGGTGTTATCAACATTTGGGTATATTTGATATTCAAGTGGGCCTTCACTTTACAAAACTGTTTTCATCTACAGATTGTTCTTGGTATAGCTCCAAAACAAATTTCTACTCACAGCATAATTTCGGCTGATGAATTTCCTGATACAGTATTTTCTGGAGACTTTTTTGTAGTTCTGGTGAAGAAATTTTTTTTATTTTTCTCAACTATCAATTCCAAAACAATTTGAACAGGGGAAAACACTTAAAAACTGAGTGGAATAACATCTTGAAATATAGTAATATTTTGGTTTTAGTACCTGTTGGAGGGAGACAAATGTAAGACAATAGATGGAATGGGAATGGCTGCTGTGCAGTTGGACATGGCTGATGGAAGTACAAGGCTGTTCTCAGTTAAATTTAAAAGATCACAGGGATCTGCAGTGTCACTGATGACACTGAACAGCATAAATGCCAGGCTCATCTTGAAAAAGGGAAAGAAAGATAGAAACTCAAAGAAAGAAGAGAAAGAAACCCAAATTCTAGTAGACACCAATAAGTCACAAAAGGGAATCCTCATTTAATTTTGGAAAATTTTGCTCTTAATTTGTTTACTTTTACTTTAAAAAATTGTACCTTACTGTATGTATAAAACTGGCCATTTGTTAAATAAAGTACAAAATATAAATGCCTTGGAAAACCAACATGTGATTAAGTTTTCTGGTTACTTCATTTACTCAGAACAACCCCATCCTCAGAAGGACCATGTAGAAAAGTAGTAAAAGCCAATTTTAAACTTAACAGAAGCAACAGAAGTGACAAATGATAGCCAGCAGGACTCTATGCTGTTGCAGCTTGCTGAACCAGATGTCCAAGAGATTTCCAAAACACTGAGAATAGAAACATAATTTCTTACCTGAAAGTTATCATGGATCATCTAGATAGCTATTTTACATTCCAAAAACTCAACAGGGTTTGAAAAGCCCTATATTTTTGTAGGCAAAACAGCTGGAGTAAAAACTTATACATTGTTTCATAAAAAAAGTCAGCTGTAGCACACTCCAAAATGCTACTGTGTTATGGCACTTCTGCAAATGAGGTTGTCAAACTTACCTTATTGACAATTGTTGGAATAGCAGACTTGGGGAATATTGACATAGACCAGGCTTGACATTTGATAAACTGCTAGTCACTGGTGTGGCAAGAAAATATTGCTTGGTGCTGAGCGTAAAATATAAATAAAATTATTCCAGTAGCACCACAGTGAATTCTATCAATCACAAACATGGCAAAGTGAGTGAACATGGTGGTAGTTTTAGGGGCTGTCTGAACAAGAGATCACATATTGCTGATGAGGTCCGCCCAGGTCACTGTTTCTAGGAGTGTACTTCACAGGAAATGGAATATATGTCTGTATGCAAGTCTGCCTTCTCTAAAAGAAAGAAAATGCTCTCATATGGAGACATCAAAAATGCCACTATAAAGGAAAGATAAAACCATATACATTGAGGAGGAATTAGAGAAAATAATGAAAAGTAGCAGCAGTTTTCAGTGAGAGTTAGATTCCTAAATCTATTTATCATTTACCAAACTCTTTTAAAGGTACGAGCAAAGAACTTTCATACGCTGAGATGCCTGAAATTTAATAAAATGTAAGGGCCATTGCAGAGGACATTATCTATAACATAAAAATAATCTCCTACATAGGAAATAAGTCAGATAACTTGTAGCTATTCCTCACATGTGTACAATGGTAGAACCTGAGATGTTAACAGAAGAGTGCTGTTTCATTATTCCTGGATTTTCATACCTGATTGCTACAGTTTAGGGTCACGCTTTTTTCCTTCTACTTTTCTTTAGTGCCCGAGACACTATACCACTGCCAGTAATAGGTCACGTTCGTCATTGACATCTAGGTCAAAAAGAAAGGATGGGGGAAAAAATTATTTTTATTCTCAAAGTAACTAAGGTACTGCATTGTGAAATATGCCAGGTAATCTCAGTCTTCAGGATGTTCCTCCCTTCCGTCAGCTAGGTCTAAACTAGCCTTTTCACCCCTTTGCTTGGAAAATAGACCAGAAAATCCACCCTACCTTATGTAGTTTCTATTGCCTTTAAATGGAACACAATGTCCACTTTCTAGTCTCCTTACCAGCCACATCTGCCTATTGTTCTCTGCTGCCCACTCTTGACTTTTTCCACAACCTTTGATTTGGGAATTCATTGTTTTCCATGCCATATGTGATGCTATCACTCTCTATGTGATTCACTGATTTACAGAAATCAGATACAAAACACAGACACAAAAATGATATCCATTTTACACAGGAATATGAATGCAGGTAGCTGTTTATTACAGCTACAGAAAGGTACTGCAGTACTGAGAGGGAGTTCTGTTTGTTTGAGTCCCAGTTTTATTCTTTTAGCACAGTCTTGGATTTTTCTAGAAGAGTGAAATTCAGTCCTTGTTACAGGCTGTTCTGCTTCTTATCAATATGTTTTGAGAAACAGAAAGGGAAATGAGGAAATGATCTACCTATAGGTGAATAAACCGTGTTTTGTCACAATTTTTAAACTCCTTACATACTGAGTATAAATAAAAATATCCCATTTGTAACAATATATCCAAAGCCAGGAAGGAAAACAAAACTGTGATAAAAATGAGCAAGCTGGATGGGGTTTGGCCAAGTGGATAAAGATGGGAGCAGATAATAGTGAAGAAAAGACAGCAGTGCTTCTGCAGCTTAAAGGTCAAGCAAAAAATAGGAGAGCAGCTAAGCCTCTGACTAATGTGTTATAAGAGACATATAGGGCATGAAGTGTCAAGAAAAGTAACAGTCTTGTTGCAGAAGTGTGCATATAAAAAGAAATCCATCACTTAGGTTGAATTACTTCTTGAATTTTATATTTTCCTTTTATACCAGACAATGCAAAAAAAATCTGAGCTTAATTAAATGACATAGTTTTATATAATGACATAGTTCTTTATGATGCTGTCCTTGTTTATTTTTTTAATTAAACATAATTAGCATTTTAGTTACTTAGCTGTATTTTGAAATATTTTATTCTTTAAATGTCCCATTGAATCTTCTAAAAAATGCTTTTTAAAATTAAAAAATAAACCCAAAACTGCTCTATCTATTGCATGGGGACAAACCTTGTGTTTTTCTTGTGTTCTATAGAAAGCATAAGATGGAAAAGTTGCTACTTGTATTTAAAATTATTGGTAAAGTGCTTCTCTACATCATAATATATTTATGATTCCTACATATATTTATGACTCTGCTGTTAAAGGATTCCATTTTGACGATGTTCAACTTCATAAACATTTTAAAGGTAGTAAAAGATGATTTAATTTTGGTTACTTGTACAGATACTTGCTAAATAAAGTTTAAACAAGTCTTAAAACTTGAAAAAGGAGAAGTCAGTGGCCTCTTGGCTGTCATTTATATGTTGAGTTCTGCCTTTCATCACTGCTCAGAGTTATTGTTAAGTTCTACAATAGGTAAAGAAAAGGGTAAGGAGCAGAGAAATAGTAGGAGCACAAGTGAAAGGGAGGCTTGAAAGACAATACATGAACAACTGAAACACCAGAAGAATTAAAAGGGAAGAGAAAGTGACCAGCCTAGCCAAATGAACAGGGTGAACAAAAAGGGATACAGTTATAAAATTTATCAGGTGAAATTGAATAGACAGAGTAGTAGCAGGACTATGAATGTAAGTTTCTAACGTTATTTATTTCACTTAAGATTGTGATCATGCCTGTGCTTTTATTATGATTTTTCTTACTATGAAATGCTATTGCTTCCTCTTTTAGTTGTGCAACAGAATGTAGTAGATAGTAATGTTACAGAAAAATTTGCCTACTACCGTACTATTTCACAAGCTCATTGATGTTTGTGCTCTGTAGGGCAGGAAACTGCTACTTCCATATTCTTCTCAAAATTCACATATTTGAAAGAAAGCATTCAAAGAGAAACATAAACAATGGAATGCTCCAGTCAGGACAAGAAACAACTATGAATTTACCTATATATTTTCTCTTTTAGTTGAATAGCATGATACAAAATATAGGCATTGTTACATTTACAGGTAGGCATTGTTATGTCTACAGGTATAGAGCACTAAGGAAACCAAAGGATTCTTGATTCATTATATCCTGTTTCATTATATTCAATTTTAGCATTTTGATTTAACTAACCTACATTAAGAGCCTACTTCTTGTATAATTAATTGAAAGAGGCAGGAATATATATAAACAATGAGACCAATCTAAGTTCTCTATTAACTGTTAGACGTATTTATGTATTTCCAATAAAGAAGGGGAGGGAGATGATGGTGTCTTTTCTTCCTAATTTAGATGCATTAGGAATTGTCTAGGCAATGTGAATGAGTCACTCCTTTACTTTCAATCCAAACAAAAAGGTAGACCTGACCTAAAGGCACCCACCTCTCAGTAGATATTCTCACTGCCTAGCTACTAGATCAAGCAGAAATGCAATTACTTAAATCAGGGGATGGATATTCAAGATCATGGACAAATTTTCTAATCCTTTTGCTGGCTGAGGCTTCATATTTGTTTGAAGTGTCTTTAAAACCCTAATGTGGGGGACAATACATATATTATTATTATTATTATTATTATTATTATTATTATTATTATTATTATTATTATTATTATTATTAATTTTATGAACACAGGTTCCTGCTCTCCCCATCTCCAGATAACCTAGTTAAAAAAGTTAAAATGTCTTAATATTAAGAGCTATAGAAATTAGATACTTAGTATATGTATAATTAGTGATAAGTCTGTGGTCTATTGGTCTGTGCTAAGCAAGATCTCATTCTCTGCATTCTTACCAGGCTTGACTTACCATCAGCAGTAAGGACAATTATACAGCTCTAACAAAAAAAGATATTTTAAATATGGATCAAGCTTATTTTCACCTATGCTTTAAATAGCTAAAATAATTAAAGTGACATTTGTATAAATAAGAATGATGAGTTAGAAGAAAGTGTGGAATATTAAGCAGCTGAGAGCAGTGAGGTTTCAATATGTAGTCCATAGATAATTAATACATATCATTTAAGATTAAGGTTATCCAGATTATGTTTTCCTTGTAAGCACTAAAATACTAGTGTTAGCTCTACGTTAGAGTGAAAACTTGCATATCTTTTAGGAACACCCTAATCTGTGCCACTCATTCTATTACCAAAACTCTCATGTTCAGATCAGCAAACATTTTCAGAGTTAACTCTCAGATGAAGGCACACAGATTCAAATTCTTATCTTGTGTAACTCTCTTGTTTGACTCACTTTGCCTTGTATCTGTTGATCAGAGGCAGAAAGTTTACAACTAACAATGTTACCATAGTTTGTTTGTGCTATTTAGACCTTTTAACACTTTAGAGGAACAAAAAGTAAAAGAAGATATACAGCGGTGCTTCCTGACAAATGTCCTTACTTCATAGATAAAACAGGCTGTTAATAAAACTAGGGAAGAAAAGAAGGAAGGAAGGCATGCATGGCACTGACCTCTTTAATTTACAATCTCTGTACTTCCCCGTTTTCTAGGTTGCAGAACCTCTGAGTCTGACAAAATGCTTGGTGTGTGTGCATGTGATGTGCATGCACACACAGACAGTTGTGTGTCTATGTGCATACCCATGTGTCCCCTCACACAAACGTAGATGCACATCCACTGAAATGGTCTTGTGACCTTTCTGGAGTTTAGAACTTGCAAATAGGCATTAGGCAGCTGTTTAATGTTAGCTTATTTTCTGCCATATGCTTTAGTGAGAAAGGTGGAATAAAATAAGCAGTCTGTTATAGCCTAGTCAGGAGTTTTAATTGACATTAATTAAATTGTCTTCCAAAGGGCACATTATGTTGGGGGCTTCTCCATTTAAATAATTAGTCCATGTTTGTCAAATACTTTAGTGCTGGTAGAAAGCCAAATTCAAAAATAGGAGATACAGACCATGCAAGTGTTAAACTTAAGTGCCTCTTAATTGTTTTTCTCTAATTATTAGGAGCTTTTATTATGCAACTGCTAATAGTATTGCAGCTTTCTTCAGTGGGAAGCACTACCAACAAGCTTCCAGACTGAACAGGTCTTTTACACTAACAGAACTTCTAGTAGAAGCATGAAAAATATGTAGAAGTGTCCAGAAATTTTCTGGAGTCAGTGTCTTTTCCCTGTACAATTCTGAAGTAAATGACTTTCATTTAGTAAAACCAGAAAGTAATTTTTTTAAATCCTTGTTTTGTTTAGCACAGAAACCATACATATTTGTGAATATTTTTATTTCATTAGTTTGTAAACCATTATGTGGAATATATAAAATACTGAGGCTCTGTGTATTCTGCTTGATAGAATTATGTTTCCAAAATAACAGAACTCTCTTCTTTTCCAGCTGAGGCTCAAAAAGTAAAGAACCCTCTTGATAATTATTTTTATTTCCCAAATCTTACTTTCTACTCAAAAAGTTCAGAAAGTGCAAAATATATCCAAGTGATTTTTGTTACTAAAAAATTTACTTCTACCTTGGTGTCAGACATGGCAAAAATCTACCATGAAACAGCATTGAAAAGATATGATTTAAATCGTTTCTTTTCTAGCTGTCTATCCAGGATTCATGCATAAAGAACACTTTTAGGATTAAGAAGTTAGAGCTGGAATTGTTAGATGGTTGGAGATCTTTCTTTCTCACCTGGAGATAACCAGTTAGTAATTTTTTTCTGTGTGTTAAGGTTTGGTAGGGTTTGATGAATACACTTCAGTGTGTTTTATTTCAGCATTCTGGGGGACACAATTCTTTTGGGTGACAAGATTGGTTTTTACTTCTTTCTTTAAATTAACTTTGTGCACTAATATTTAAGAAAGTATTAGGTATTTAAAAAATAGTAGAACCCTCTTTTATGGAATGAGGTGAAACCATCACAACCTATCAAAACAAGGCAATGTCTCAGCAAAGAGCTTGATACAAAGAACAGGATTCAATATTGCAAGATAATCTCTATTAAGATTGCAGAGAACAGTGATAAATCCAATTCAGTAATTTTGAGTATAATTTGAACGAGTCATACCTAGGCAGGGTAGGATTAGTGTTCTGCCATTTTCCATATTTAGTCCAAGAGAGGAGCCTAATGACTTGTCAGCAGCTAGAGATATTCACTGTCATGAGTGCAGCAAGGGATATTAAAAATTCAAGAATTTAAATCACACTTAAGTCAACACAGCGTTATTATGCTATTTCTTCCTTCTAGCAAAACTCTTCATAGCAGGTAGCAGACATGATTTAATCTGCTTAGTTTGTATTTACATTAATTATTTTTTTCTTTATACACTTTCTTCAGTAAATCTTGATTTAAGACAACGGACATTGGTAATTTCACTGAGGCAAATCACCTTATAATACTACACAAGCACAAGAAGTCTGCCAAAACATGAACTTCATGGAAATTGCATATTCTACTTGTTAAGTGTCTATCTTTCAGCCCAGTCTGTAATCCTGCTCTGCCAGTTCTGTAGCCCTTTCTACCAAGACACTTTTCTTTAGGCATGTGCTTTTGTTCACTGTACATAGATAAGCTCAGTGCAAGGAGGGTATACACAGCTTAAAAACTCAGCAGTCGTCTGTGTGGCTAATACATCCAGTGGATAGGGATGGTACCAGGTTAAACATTAATGTACCTGTCAGCTCTGAGTCTCCTGAATAATCTCTGCTGGCCAGTGAGTGGTCAGTCAGGTGTGGAGTGTCACCTCCCATAGTCCTGGAAATGTCTGACCTCTGATCTTGCTGATTTGTTGTGTTTGAGTTGCCAGCTTTTTCCTTAAGGTGTTATATTTTCCCTGTCTGTGTTTTGTCCTCATGATTGCATGAGCTGCCAACAATTGCCACTGCAACAATTTCTCTTGCCTGCTTTACTACATATTTCATGTGGCTCCCATTCAAAGTTTAATAACCTTCTCAGTAAGACTGAGCCAAGGTCATCCATCTGTGCTGCACCAAAGTAGCCCTGGGGTCAGAGAGCCCCACTCACGGGCTGTGGGTTACACACTTTCCATGGTGTAAGTTACCTGACTGCTTGCATTATAAAAACATTTTGTTTAGCTTATAAATTAGCAGTCATAAATTAAAACATTCTGTGAATATTTCATTCTCTAATCTTTATCATCTGGCATAAATAATTTTTTACAGAAATAGGGGGAACGATTATGATGTCTGGAATATGTACATATGTATTTATTTATTTATTTATACAACTCTGAGCTGAAATTATGCAGCTTCAGATTTTGGAAGAGGTTTTCTGCTGACATCCACAGAAACAGAAAATGACATGTTACTAACAGAGCTTTAATGTAAGCATGTTTTATGATTTTGGGAATGAGTGTCGGAGTACAGTATAATTGCTGTATTTACAGAGTATTTTGAGCTTGGGGGGGTGGGATAAATCAGAATGAGCATGGTGCAGTTCTTAACAATACTGCACAGACTTCCATTTCAACCCACGACAAAAGAATATGTGTGCCCAGTTCTCACTCACCTAAATTTTTGTCAGGAATTTAGGAATGTTTCATGGGTTGAGAAGTTTGGAAAATAACTCCACAAATTACCTTTCTGTATAGTCTTTTCCTTTTGTGTCTGTGATGAACTTAGTATTGCTTTCAGGCAGTTGTCAATGAGAACTGTGGGTTGGTACTTACTAGCTTATTCTAGTTGTATAGCTTCAAACTAGCATACAACAAAGAAATGTCATTGTGAAGGAGGAAGGATGGCTGCATTAAGTGGGCAGGGTACATCTACTTGAGTCTTCTACTTTTCAAGTAGATTTCTTGAGCTTGCTCACTTTCTTAGCTTTGATTCACTTTATGGTATGGTCTTGAAACATGACCTGGATGAAACTTAACTGGATTGTGCTCCAGAGGGGCATTGCACCCTGCTTCCAGGCAAGAAATGGCTGTGGCTCCTTTAAAACCCACAAAGCCCATCAGCAACCAAACAAAATCCTGAAATGTGTCACTGTCATGGAAGTGCATAACTTTGTACATATGGTCTCAAACTTCCATTACATACCAATGAACTGTGTCTCAGATGAAACACTTGATTTCAAGTCAGCCTAAGCCTCCGCAGGGCCGGTTGCCTTGGGTAGCTGAAGTTATTTTCTAGATTAAAAAAACAGCAGGAATAAAATCCTGTATTTGTGGTTTGTGTTTGTCTTCAAAAGACTAATTGAATTTCCATTATATCACAGATCATGAGCTGAATTGCAGTGCCTGTGGTGCAAGGTGCAACACTACTCAAAAATGGAGTGCCTGGGAGTGGCAGGGTAACTTCTTTCTGGGCATCTAATGAACACATGAGAACACTTTCCCTTCTATTTTTTAAGCCACAGATTGCTTTTTTTTTTTTTTTTTTTTTTTTGTCCTGTATGTTTTAGTAAATCATTTCGGGTAAAATGCCTTATAAAATTAAAAAATAAAATAAAAAAATCCTATGCCAATATTGTTTCTATAATGAAATAGTAAACAAAGAGAAGCAGCACATTTCACCAGAGTATTTTTAAAATGGTTTCTTAGTGAAAAGAAAAATCTCAATTTAAAATCTTTGCATTCAGGAGTAGTTTTCATTGTTCATTTAAGAGGTCAGCTTAAGATTTATGAATGTCTCCAAAAGGAATGGCAATAACCTTTCTATGTTTACTCTTTATTCTTCCCACAATCTGCCTAGTTCAAGTAATAAAATCTTATTATGAAAAAAAAAATTAAAATAAGACTTCTTAAATTTTTCACAAAACTGAGGGGAAGAAGAAGCAAGTTTTTTTCTATGAAAAAAAGATACCATTAGTATCTAAAATTTAGGGTGAAAAGCAGAATATTATCCTATGAATTATATTTAATCTTTTTTTTTTTTTAATTCAGAATGTGGGATCTTGTACAAGGGGAAAAGTAAAATTAATATAAGATGTATATGTATAAAGTAGAAATTTACAGCCATCTGACACCTTTTGAATCCTTTGTCTGTAAGTAGTAATATAAGAATGTTTTTATGTCTGGCTGTGGAACTGGGTTTCAGCTCTGTGACTTCAGCTTGTGGCAAATCATTCCTGAATGGCTATATTTATTAATCCAATTATAGATTATGGAGAGCTGCAGCTCAGCAAGTCAAAAAAAAAAAAAAATTGCTCCTTGTATATACATAGATATGAGATAAATACATAATATTCCTATGGATCTATAGAGGATTATATAGAATTATTGCTCTGTTACAAAAACCTGATAGCAGTAGATTTTTCATATTCTGAATATTAGAGGTTTCTTTTTCCTTCCACATTTTTGCCTGTGGTTCAAGTCTCACTAGAATGTCTTTGTACTTTGCCTGAAGCTCCCTCCTGTCCATGATTACTTGTTTTTAATTCCTCTTTTTTTTTTTTTTTTTTTTTTTTTTCCATTATGGGACATGTGATATGGAAAGTCTTTTTGTATTGAGTTATGCAAAATGTAGTAATTTACATGTCAAGAGATCGTTTTATTTAGTAAAGGAAGTTTATACCTTGTTAATTTCAATCCTTTCTGATAAGTATTAATTATTCTAAAAGAACTATTTCTTGACATCACTGAATATAGCCCACGGCTCCTATGTGTTCTGACCTTGGCAAATCAGTATGCCCACTGAACAGTTTACCACTGTCCTATTAAATGCTCATTCCTCTGGAAGTTCAAATACAACTCCACCTTGAAAGTCTGATTTAAAATAAACAAATTTATAAACTTCACTGTAAGTCAACATTGAAAATTTTTTAAATTTATATTTTTTAATGCCTATTTTGTTAGCTTTAGAAAAACTAAAGCAGTTTGAGAATCCTGATGACACATGAATTCCCTGTTTTCTCAAAAATTTGGCTCAGACATTAACTTCCTTTCTCCTAGAATGCCAAATAGTGACTCTTTCAGGATTATCAGACTGACATCCTTTTGCTTCATTGAAGCTGAAATTCTCTTATCCTGAAAGCTCTTATTGTGTTATTGAACAAAAGTACTGGAGTTCTGAGGTGGGGGGGGGGTAGGAAATTCAACTCAAAGCAGTTTCCATAACTTCTTATTTCTGGACAATTTCTTAGAGCCCATTAAATGGAAACATTTGGGCATCACATACTTGTGTGATGTCTTACTTAGATATTTGTGTCTTCAGGCCTGAAATACTTAGCTTATTGCAAGCCTGATATGGCACTGATGAACAAGTCTGAAGAATAAGTGCAGAAACAGGACTTCTGACTTCTCTCCCTGCCCTGTCCTGTATTCACAGACTTGTTATTGCATCTGAGCCAGGGTCAAGCTGTCTCTCAAATACTCTCTCTGTTTGAGGGGTCTCAGTCAGCACTTTGGGATGAATGCACCTGTCAGTTTGATACTCACAGCCATCTTGTTGAAAACAGTCTTGCATGGAAAAACCAAATGCAGAATGATGGCAATATTTTGAATTCCCAATAAGAAGTAATAGGCTTTCATTGTAATAAAAATAAATAAATAAAGTCATGGATCTTTGGTTAGTGCCAATGATACTTGGTGACTTAGGGGAATACAGACATCAAAGTTCATGGAATGTGTAGGTATATTTGTTTATTAGATACTGGCTAAATGTGGTATCTATTAAAATGAAAAAAAAATTAGAAATGTAATACATGCAGTTTTAAAAAATGCTAATACCTTTATGAGAAGAAAACATATTTTCATGAAACTGTATAAACCTCATACTTTTTGCATACTGTTTTGCAATAGGCACCTAGACAAGCACGCAGGCTTAAGGGGGAACTGAAAACATCCAAGCTTAGGCATCAGAAAAAAATTGCTTCATTGAACTATTGTTTATCTCTCAGGGGTCACAGCTGTTCTTAAACAGAGAGCTACCCACACCTGTTGCAGAAGGCTTCATCTTTTGAATTTTGCTTTATGTGCAAATGGAGGTGCTCTGTAGATTGTGCCTTCCACTTAGGAGAATTCAGAAAGTAAGGAAAAAATAAAGTCATTATGTTTTTTCTTAAGAATTCACAGGCAAGATCACTTGACATTTCAACACTGATTTAATGCGAGAGGTTGACTTGCTATTATAAATAGCTTTCTGGTTGGTATTAAAGTAATGAATAGTTTTGATAAAAGTCATGAAGAAAATAAATAAGAGTAAGTGCACTAGATGTTGTAGCATTTGAGCTATTTAAGAAACACTGTGAAGCAATGAGGTCAGTTACCAGTTAAAAATGTCTGGGAGTGCTGATTCTCCAAATACATTAGATATTATCAGGTTTGGGTATTTTGTTTCTGTTTTGTTTTTTGTTTTGGTTTGGTTTTTTTAAGGCTTTTTTATAGTTTGTATTTGGTGAGTATTTTATGGGTTGTTTTTTTTTATATTTCGATTGCTGTTTTTTCTATATATAGAATATGGTTCTTGCCCCTTTATAGAAAGAGATGGATCATTTGAGCTAGATGACATTTAGTGGTAATAGATCTATTCAGTTTCTTAAGTTATTATTTTTATTCAGAATGAATAACCATGTAGAAATCACCTGTCTAACCCTCTAGAGAACCAAGGCAACCTGTCCTGCTACAAGTCTTCATTTTGTTTATGTAATTTAATACACACTGCTTGAAGTTCCAGTCTGCTTTCAGGTGTTTTTTATACAACCAACTGCTTTAAACTTGGCTTATGTCAAAGGTAGTAATTGTCATACTGGAACATTATTGTAGCCAATTAAATTTTGAGAACTTTCATGAATGAAAAATACAGCTGAAACTGACCTGGGAGAGAAGTTCTTGTGATTTAAAAGGGACTGGATAGTGTCACCTGAACATTTTGATGGCAATCTCTAAAAGAATATTGTACATTGGCCTCAACATCCCCAACTTAGCAAGTTATTTTAAAAACATTGTTTTCAGAATTTAGATTAGGCTTTCAAAATCCTCAGCAATTGATTTCACTGAAACTAAAGCAGTGTGACATTTCTCAAAACACTCCTGAACTGCACATAAACAAAAATTACATTAAGCATAATAGAATCATTAAATGAGTGGCTCTACAGGAATATCTCCTAATTCTGCACTAAGGAGAGTGACAATTGAAACAAAACCAGTTAAAAATCCCCGAACTAATTTTTATCCTACATTTTGAAGGAAAAGCAGACAGAACAAGAGGCTTGATAGCTGGTTTATTGGTCAGAGGCTTGATTCTGTTTTTTATCAAACAGTACAATTAATTTATTATGACAATAAATCATTAAAATGCAGAAAAGTCTCTGGGAGATTATTTTAAAAGTAGCAAAGGGTAAAAAACCTAGCTGTTTTGAGGCAAAAAAATGATTGAATTTGTAGCTAGCACTGTGCAACAGATAACTGTCTTTAATTAGCACCTCACATCAAACACGGACAAAATGGCAAACGTGGCCATTTAGGACTGATGTTAGATCCTCACAGAAAAGCTCTCTGTCCTGGCAAATGATTATACAAGTGAAGACGGCAGGAAAACTACTTATGCTGAAATTAGCTACTGCAGAGAAGCCTCTTCAATTGAATTGGCAAATGGAAAAAAAAAAAAAAAAAAGAGGTTGGACTACAAAAATGAACACATTTGTTTTCTAGTCATATAGCAGATACTGAGAGTACTAGATAATCTGCAGAGTATTTAGTTGATGTTGTGGTGAGCATCTATCACACATTAGTGCTGTTATTGCTTAAGGTTTAATTTTAGTCAAATGATATTGTTCTGCTAGTATGAGTTATACTGAAATAGATGGCATTACTATCTGTCTACGCTTAGCAATATTTAACCCATTAGTTCTTAATTTGCAGGTTAAGTTTCTTTTCATAGTTTATAAGCATCACATTGTTTACTGCACATTCATTTCCTTTTTCACAAACTCATCTTTGATTCTTGGTTTATACTAAAAGCAAATGGCCATTATTATTATTATTACTATATTTTTGCCTTCATGAAAACGTAACTATGTTGCACTAATTCTGGCTTCCATGGCTAGAGACTGTCAATATGTTATTTACATGAGAACTACTGACCTTGGGGAAAACTCATGGCTGTAAAGTTAATGAAAAATTATAGGCTTTTTGAAAATCATTTTGAGTAATTTATGATTAACATTTCTGTAGGTAGCTTGAAAGACTTAAGGTGGTTTCCACATTTGTTGAATTTTTTATCTCACATGCATATGTGTTCTTGAATAATCAAATTTCATTCCTAGTATTGTCAGTCATGCTCTATGAACTGTGACTTTTTTCTCTGTGCCTTTGTAGTATGTTTTTGGGTTTTTTTGTTTGTTTTGCTTCTGCTAGTCTATATTTTCTCCTAAAATAAAATAGACCACAACTTTTTGTGCTCTACTATAAAGAAATTTTTCTAATTACATTTTTGTTTATATCCTGCAGAATACAGACTGTCTGTACCTGTAGCACCAAAAATGTTTAGATTCCTTAACAGTAAGAATTTACATAAATGTTTCCAAAACTTACATAACCTATAGTGTGTAGGTACACAATCATGGCACTTTGTTTCCCACTCTTCCTTTATTGAGACATACAGTCTGTCATGGAACTAGCAAAATTGTGGGACAAGCATGTGGAGAATGTGTCTTAGTTGCATTCTGCTTTGCATTTACTAGGTACTTGAGATAATTGTGTGCCAAGGAGCTAAAAACTTGATTGTGTTTCATGTAGAAAGAATATACTCTAGGAAAAAGTAAGCACTGTATTGAGTTTTCTAGCTGATTGTGAAGCTAGTTTAGAACTCCAAAACCAGACCTTGTAGCTTTGTGCTGGGCTTTTTGATCAAATTTTTTTCAGGCTGCTAAATGTGAGCTATACTTCTTTCCAAAGGCTCTCACCTCATTTGTTTTTAACTCCGGAAGGTTTTTCCTTTCATTCATCATTTAATTTACCAGACATTTTTGCAGCTTGATTCATTTAGCTTGTATGATGGCCCTTGTTTACCCATGGCAACTCATGTTATTAATTTCACATGTGAAATGTAACATTATGAAAAACAGTCAAAAAGCAGGAGCTGTAATCAAATAATTCATAAGAAAATTAACTATGTCTCTGAATACCATAAAATGGGCTCAATTTTCAGCCCCCAAACCACTTCAGAATTCATTGCTCATTCTGCTTTGTAATGTACTGTTGATACCAAATTATTATCTAACAGAGATCTTTTACAAATAAGAAGTAAGTTCTGACTTGTAAGCTTTTTTTTAATGAGACAACAACAAAAAACCACCACCAACAACAGAAAAGAATCATCATTTCTTTTCAGGTGTTGGTAGAATATAGTGAATTCATGTCTTACATAGCCAACTTGACAGTTCCTTGTTCCTTTATGGACAAATTCTGTTTCTTTTCCTCACAGAACACATGACATACATAGTATAGTTTTGGCAAAGAGCAATCTCTGTGGTTTTGGGACTAACTTTTTGCTGTACATGAAGTGTTACATGAAGTATTACACTATACATCTTCCTTGTCAAAGCTTAGATCCATACTTGGTGAAGTTCATCAAGTTAAGGCCATGTGCTTATCACTGCAGTATTAGAACATGTGCACAACTGGTAGTAGGTGGACCCACTTTTTCAACTGAGACCCTAATTTTTAATTAGGTTTGGTTTTGAGTTCCCTCTGGTTTTCCTCATTTCTCAATGTAATGTTAGGATAGTATTTTGTCACTTGTTAGTGTACCCCATTTTATGTATACGTGTGTCTATGAGGAAAGCAGAGGTCTAGATATTTTTAAGTGCTTAGAGTTTAACCCACTCATGAAGGAAAAGCCTATAACTGACTTCAGAGTAGAGAGAGAAGAAATAGAATGGGACTGTTAAAGAAAAAACGTCCATCCAGCTGTGCTGCAAGCTGTATAGCTTCTAAAGTAATGATTTAGAGAGTAGAAGTAAGGGCACTGAGAAGAACTGGTTTTAAAATAAAAAGACTTGACTGTACCTGTGGTGACATGAGGCAACCAGGTGGCACTAATTGCCAGGGAGTGGGCTTGACCTCGTGTTAATCCCACCTGTGCCTAATTAGGACAGGCCCCTACTGCGCATGAGCAGGATGAGGGGGCCAATAAAAAGCTCACACCTGGGGAAGCCAGGGGGCTGGTTTAGCCACCTTTGGAGCAGTAGCACCGATCCAGGCTGGTCAGAGCACCATTTGTGTGATTCTACTGGGACACCTGATTGGACCTTGGAGCACCGCACCCATAGAAGAGGTTTGTCTTGCTACATATACCCACTTAAAAAGAGCAGAAAACTCACAAATTCATCATACTTTCCTAGAACCTAGGAGCCATTACCCTTTGCAACAGCAGTATAATCCTTGATATTGCCCTCCTGGCAGTGCAATTCTCACTCACCTCCTTACCGGGCACAGGCACACCACAGGTCTTTCAAGGTGTTATAACAGTCCAAAGAGTCAGTATAAACCCATCAGCTCTTATTAAATTTAAATTGTATGCTAGTTGTCTAGAATTATAGGATTATTCTATAAATTCTTATAATATACTTTGTCATCTGAGGTTGCAAGATTACACATTTTAGAGATAAGAATGCTTCTGAGTTCCTCCTGATGCAACTCTGCATTAGAAAATAATTTCAAGAAAAAAAAAAAAACAAGTGTGAACATTGATTTAGTCCAGAACACCACTAAATTAAGGACATCCTGTTTAGGTAGAGTCACATAGAGCTTCATTTATGCCAATGTAAATGCATTTTTTATCAGAGCTACATCTTCATTTAGTTCAACTCTCACGTTGTGAGTTTTTTTTAACCTTTAACAATTATTTAAGAAATTACATTGGTTAATATTTGTAATTTTACAATATTATCAGTATTTTTGTCTCTAACTTGGGTCTGCCCTAACTTTAAGCACCACTCCAATAAAATCAGCAAAACTGAGGTTTTTTTGAAATTGATCAGCACCATTTTATGATTAAACTCATCGCTAATGTTGCCATGTGAGAAACTCCATGTTATTTAGTGTGAGAGACCTTTGTTGTTTTGCTGTGGCTTGCATTTATGTATTGCTTGAGTCCTGTGTACACAGAGATAACATTTGTATGTATTACATTACTACTCTGGCTTTGCTTTGGATTTGTAGATGATTCACAGCAAATTCAATCACCCCATATGTCTTTGAAGCGATGGCATTGTTTGAATAACCAAGTTCTTACTTAGAAGATAATTATTTCACATACATTTGAAATATCTTTGGAAGACCAATATTATACAGTAGGGGATTATTATGACGTTGTATGTTCTGCAGTAGCAGAATATGATGATATCATACAGTCATTTGAATAAATGATATATAAGTTTTCACCAAATTAAAAATTGAACCAATTTAAATTATAAGTTGAAAAAAAAAGATGGACTCAGGAGGCTTAAGATGAAACAGAAAATAAACCAGACTTTAGACAGCAACAATAGATAAAAAAGCAATGAACTGCACAGGTAAAAGATGGAAAGAATCCTTGCCTTGTGTCACTCTTAAGAATACTGAATGCTTACAGTTATCCAGTGCACCAAAGCATTGTCCCCAGCCTTGACATGAGGAATCAGGCAATGCTGTATGAAAAGGAAATTATTGGCACCCAGACACTTGTCTGCAAAATATGACTGACAGGGTTTAGAAAAAATAATTTTACTTTAGAGCAGTCTTTCTGTAATGAGTGCTCCTCAGCATCTTAGAAGTGGTTGGAGTAAAAGGAAACTGACACAGCAAAATTAACAGTTCTCTGCACAGATGTATTTGTTTCTACGAAGCAGTGAGAAGAGTTTATGAAATCAAATCTAATCCTAAAAAAAAGCTCGTTTGTTGATGAGCTGGCTAGAGGAAAGTGTGTTCAGAATGAAACAAATACTAAAAGTGCATTTGGGAAATCATTTTCCTGTGTACAGAATGGTCAGTTTTGAAATTGTCAGAAAAAAATAATCATCTTCAGGAGTAAATATATGAAGAGATTCATATGCTTTAGATGATGTAACAAAACTTTAAAAGGCAAAGTATATTTTTTAAGATTAAGATTATACTACATTTTTTGCCATTAGACTTACTTATCTTAGGGTTCACAAAACTCAGCCAGTTTCAAAGAATTACACTGTTCTGGCTAAATCCTTTCAATGCACTTTTGTAATGCTTTATACACTTCCACTGTGAAGTGTTAATCCACTTTTCATTGGAGTAAATCTTAAATTACTTCATTTGAAGTCAGTCTGGTAGGTTTATTGTGATGGTTATCTTAGAGCTGACCATATACATTTCAGGCATATATGTGAAGTAGCAATATTATTATCAATCATTCATGTTGCAATTGTGTCTATGTGCCAGTGCATTTATTGGAAAAAGATATATATTTTCTGTCAGTTTGTAGATTTTGCTGGACTTACAAACAACTTTATCAGTATTTCCCACCTTTTTAAAATTCTGAAATAGATTTCCTCATGTTCAGTTGCAGTCACATTTCTGAGTGCAATGCGATATAGTATTGAGGGACACTTTTATTGCTCAAGGCAGGTCCTAAGGAGAGCAGGCTTCTGGTGTTTCTCTTGTTCCTGTTATCTCCTCCAGTGTTAGTGACCTTTGCTATTTTGACAAGTGCAGGAGCGTAGCCTTGTAACCCAGGGAGTCCCGAGCTATGGTTGTAGCAGGCTTACAGGATTTGTGCTGAGCTAACAGGCTTCGAACACATCAGGACTTTTCTTGAGCAGCTTGGAGCTGTGTTTTAGCTTGTAATACCAATGATCTAATGACCAAGTCTATAATAGGTACTCTGTTTTAGCTTTTGCCTTCATCTGCATAACTTTGTTACATATATTTTGTTACCAACAGACAGCAATAAGAATTTGTTACTCTTTTAAACAAGAATTGTCTGCCACCCTAAAATACAGTACAGAATTGAGGAGTACAGGCACAAGGGGAATTTAGGAACCTCAAAAGTACATGCACCAGTTAATAGAGGAGGCCCCAGGACTTCACCAAGGCATAATATAGTTGAAGAGCTGTGTAAAACTATTTTAACCGTCATAAAGACATTTAAAAACCCCACAACCAACAAAAGAATGCAGGCAGGTAAAATACACCATACATAAGAAATCCAGTTAGAACATGGACTTGAGGACTGAGAAAGAGCAAGGCATGGAGAGTGTCAGCAAACAAATGAAAACTTTCTCCTTAACATTCTGTCAATGCTACCTCAAGTTTCCTTAAATAGCTGACATTCTACCTTGCATATCTAAAACTTAAACATATGAAGGATACTGAAAGTGGCATTTACATGTACTTTCAAGCAGAAGAAGCATTTTGTTAATAGCATGAATGTTTAAAATTTCTGTGAGTTTTGCCAGGAAAACAATCTATACTGAAAAATACAGGAGTGCCTATGTAGTTGCATAAATACTGTTAATAAGTTTAAACTTTACTGAGTTCCACTGACTTTGAACACTCGCAAAACAGTGTTCAATTTTTAAGACATTTCCAGGAGCTCAATGAAATGAGTTGTTGGTAGAATGAAACATAAATCTGTTATCCAGAAAATGTTTTCTGCTTATAAGAAATGAAACATGGGATATTTTTCTGAAGTTGCAATTTTGGCTCATGAGACTTTTGAATTGTAAGAAATCGCAAAGTTAAGTTACAATGTCATGAACGGGGTGATATATTGGGAATGGAACAAATTAATTGAAGAGGAATTTTATTTTGCAATAAAAATGGAAACAAATTAAATAGAGAAAAGGTCATAAGTCCTTCTTAAAAAACAGAGCCAAGGAAAAATTTTGGAATATCAGCAGAGTCTGTCAGAAATCTTGGGAGGCAGGCATATGTATCTTTATTTTTTCTGTTGATTGGAAACAATATTTTAATAACAGATCTTTCAAGAAAAAATTGAGACAAGGTAAAGAAAAACTGTGCTAGCTGCCATAATAACCACTACTTTTTTAAAGTCAAGTTGTCACGTAATATATTTACTTATATTCCCTCATCAATTTTGTTTACATGGAAAATATTCAGCAAAATTATATTCCCAGATATCTTAAGCTCATTAAATTCTCCATAGCTTACACTCTGTATTTGTAGCCTCTCATGTAATTAACAAATAGGCTCTGTTTTTCTACAAAGTTGTAATGAGGTTACTGCCAAGCTATATTGCAAAATGCTGTGTTCAGGATGAGTCATTTTCATCAAATACCGTTATTGGCATTAGGAATGCTGAGGTCTTAAATTTCATGGAAAAATCAACCAGGTTTTTAACATCTTTTACAATGATTTTTTACAGTTGTATTGGCACTTATTACAGAGCACTTACTGTTTTGTTAGTATAAAAGCAGTCATCTAAACATCAGCAATAATGGCTTCTTATTCTTTGCATTTCATCTGCATTTCCTTCTTCTAGTACGTACTCCATCTTTATTTTAGTAGAGTCTTATGTAACTTTCCTTTGATAAAATCATTCAGCCTTCAAGCCAAGCCTCAATACAAGGTTTTTTTTCCCTTTCTTTCTTTCTTTTTTTTTTTTTTTCCTTTTTTTTTTTCTTTATTTTTCCTCACCAGAAGAAACAGGACTTAAATGTAGTTTCAAGTTTCTCATTTGTTTTTTCACATGGCTACATACACAATTTGCTGATCTGCTACTCAGAAGCTGATTTCTAAACTTGCAAAACCAAAATGTGACAAGTCACAAAGAGTTATCGTTCACTGGTCTTTCTTTCTCTCACCTTCAATGTGCATTTTCATGGATTTCCTTCCTGAACTTAGTTCTGTCATGGATTTCTCCTTCAAGTGTTCTCACTTTATCAAACTTAATCCTACTTCTTTTGAAAAGGATGGATGTATTTTATGTTTTTAAATTATTGATTTCACAATGCTTTCTGGTTCATGTAAGTCTGTTGCCAATTAAATTATTTGTATTTTTTAAAACCTTGTATTTCCCACTCAAGTGTGACCATAACAAGATAATAAATTTTATAGTTGGCTTGATACTGTACTTTTCGTGGAGGGAGTTCATTTTTGTCTAACCAGTGCTCTAAGAAAGACCAGTCCTTATAATATGTAGAGTTTATTTCCAGTGATAAGCAAGAATGTGGCAGTGAATTTTATCTCCCACGTGCAACTATTTTGTTTTTAAATTTCATTAAGACTGTTTTATTTGATAAGGTTTTGTCAAAAAGTCTTTGAAATCTAGTTATAATTTACTCCACCAATGGAAAATGTGATTTCAGTATGCTGATTCCAGGTGGCTGCCAGTAGAACATATGTAGCTATGAATCTTGTACAGACTTTTATATTGCTCTAGTCAGCACTCTCCTGCATGCATCATCTTTAAAGCTTTAAAATCCAAGAAAAATTTAAAATATCTTGAATGTTATGATGTACACATTAGAGATAGAGTTATATGTATTACATATATAACCATAATTACAGGTTTTGAGCAGTTTGGGTAAATAAGAGAGACAACTGAGAAGCAGATGCTTATCTTAGTACTGTGAGTTTGTCTGAGTGTTAGAAGATACATGGATCTTCTGCTGCACTGCTTCTGGTATTGGGAACCATTAAGGACTTAAGAGAAACGATGCATGGGTGATGAGGTCATGCTAATAAAACCAAATGTTTATCCTGTTAGGAAACTACAGCTTGAAACCTGTTGAAGTAAAACAGGGGACTGTAAGTGGGATCTCCAAAAGTACAAAAGAGTAAATGCCAGTACAAAACAAAAGTGCAAGCAGTGTTCTCTCAGAGGCCCCAGTAACTCAAAATTTGTCAGTATTGTGTCATTAAAGAAACAAAACCCTGGCAGCTGGATTTTTAATTTTTTTTTTTTTCTTAGATGGGGAGGGAAGGAAAGTTAGACCCTATAATAACAACTCTGTGGTCTAAAAGTAAATTCCTGATTTTGTTTAAAATTGTCCATTTTTTGATCTGGTATCAGTGGGCAGGATGGCAGGCAATTAAAATGATACAGTGCTGCTTTCTTGACAGGAATATTTCTAGCAGGCACCTCAGGTTTCCGTAGGGAAAATGGTCAGGTGCAAATAACAAATTAAAAATATTATAGTTATTTGTGATACATAGCAGAATTTGTCTTCTCTGAAAAGTCTGCAATGCTAGTGATTTTTAAAAATTACATTTTATTTATTTTAATTCATATACTAAAAAACATAATAGCATAGTACCTAGTGCTCCATAACCACCAAGGTGTAGATTAGTGCTCGCTGCTAAAGTTTCGGCTCCACAGGGAAAGTGACAGATGAAGTGAGAACACAATCATATGAAAAATGTCAATAGAATTAGACCAGCCATTTTCTATAAATATTCAATAGCATCCAATAAAAATAATTCAGAATTTTACATGGAGAGACTGTATGTAGAATTAAAGAGCAGAATCTATCAGTACATCACTGAACTGTTGTGAGGGAGCACTAACAGCTACCTCAGGAAGACTCAGTGTGTAGGGTTCCTCCTAATTCTCTTTAGTCCTCTGCAGATAGGGGATTATCTTAGGACTCCATTATAGTTAATTGAACACACTAGACATCTTAAGTGACTGATTCTGAAATTGGTATTTAAAATTGCTTGTACTATAGAAGTAATTATCTCCTAGCTGTAAAACGATGAGTAGCAGAAAAACAGTACAATGTAATTTTTGTATCTCTTATTTGTGAAAGATGTCAAGAAATTCAGTACTCATTCAGAGGGTCTGCTAATTTTCCTGTATACATCAAAATGCTATCTGGAAAAGTACTTTCCTTTATGCATAACAGTCCTGGTAAGGATACCTTCATAGCATCCCTACAATGTGCTCCATGTGTATTGCAGCTGGAGGTTGCAATTCTTAATCAGGTACATTCTGTCTCAGAGTTTCCCTCCCTCCCTCCCTCCCTCCCTCCCTCCCTCCCTCCCTCCCTCCCTCCCTCCCTCCCTCCCTCTTTCTTTCTCTAGTACCTTTTACTACAAAGTTCTATGTTTCCTACTCCTGCATCCCTATTTAATCACGCATGCTTATCCCATTAACTAGCAGATGGTAAGGACAGGTTTCTAGATAATTTTGTCATATCTCTTGTGTTTATGGGGACATAATTATCGTAGTTACCCTTGTATCTGGAGAATGATTGAAGGAGCTAGTTTAGTTTGAGGAAGGGGATGCTGAGGAGAAACCTCATCGCTCTCTGTAACTACCTGAGAGGACATTATAGAGAGGTTGGTGCTGGTCTCTTCTGACAGGTAATTAGCAATAGAACAAGGTGGAATAACTTCAAGCTGCAACAAGAGTAGGTTTACACTGGATATTAGGAAAGTATTTTCTACAGAAAGAGTGGTCAGACACTGGAATAGGCTGCCCAGGGAGTTGGTTGAGTCACCAGCCCTGGAGGTGTTTAAGGGTCATTTAGATGTGGTGTTGGAGGATATGGTTTTGGGGGAGAACTTTGTAAACAGGATGATGGTTGGACTCAATGATCCCAAGGGTCTTTTCCAACCTGAAAGATTCTATGATTCTATCTGCACCTGTATTAAATGTGTGAGTTTGGAAAAAGCACAACGTGCATTGATTGGTCTAAACCCAAACTTTCTGAGAGGAACCCTGGTTTAGTGTAAAAAGAGGAAGAAATTCCCCATTTAGTCTGAAAAGTTATATGTCTGAATTAAGAATAATACTAAAATTATTTGACTGTATTTCCAGCTTCCATTTCTGTGAATTCCTTTCATTGTCAATTTTTTTTAACCTTGTTTTAAGATAAAGAGAATACAGATGCAAAATACCCACACCAATTCCACAAAAACACATTTCAAAGCATAGTCTTGAGTAACATAATACAAAACTGATAGTGAGATGCTCACTCCTTAACTTACATGTTGAAATTTGAAATGGTCATGATAAAACTAGAAGCCGTAACACAAATTTCCTTCTATGCAAAAAATCCCTATGTTACATTTATTTACGTTATTAATGAAAAAAATGGTTTTAGTCTAGGCAACATTAATTTGAGCAATTTGTGAATCTGAAATTTCTTATGAAATCTGGGAAAATGCTGATGAGGCATAATGGCTGCACATTCTACTTTTTTAATATGAAAGGTCCGTTGTTACTTGGACGTGACAGATACCTTTTTCTGGATCACAGCATGTTTATAATGAAATGAAATAACTTGACATTCCATCATAATGTATATCAAAACATCATTACTTCTTGCAAGACAAAGTGATTTAGATCACTAAGAAAGACAGGATGTTTCCGTCAGTACTATATGTCAATTACCTTCAACAACACAATTATAAAAATAAAAAATAAAGAGGGAAAAAACACATCTGAAATGCACTTTTTGAAAACTTAAAAGTTAAAAATCTGGGTTCTTAAAAATATTTGTCTTTTTTCAATTCAAAACACATCATGGGTACTTTCATGAAAGAAAACTTCCAGGCTTTAGTTAGTTAAGGTTTTTTATATTTTATTTTAAAAGATTTAATATACCGATTAATTGATGTAACTGTCAATAACTTTTGAGATTTGACAACTAGCAGGTCTCGACAAACTTCATGTTTTAAATTTTTTGGAACTTCTGTACAGGACTTATTTTTAAATCAGCTTGCTATTAAGTATGTTGTGAGATTTGTATTTATATATTTAGCTTTCACATTAGCTACTTAAAAAAAATCTTTATTGAAGAAGATTAAGGTTATTGCTGATTTTAAATCTTTGATGATTGAATCTGGGACCCATTTTTAAATCATTTTATCTCAGTCTTGGTGGAGGAGTAATAGCCTCCAGTTACTTGGATCACTTTCCTTCCCTTTTAAGTTGTTTTCCCTCTCTTTGAAATTGTTGTATAATAACATAAGTCTTCAGTCTGTTGGAAATTTCATGGTATTCCAAGGTTTATTAAAAAATTTATACTATCATGAAAGGTTTACAGCATGTATATATTGTTTTATACCTCTTTGCTTACTAGTGGACTGGAAAGTGCTTTATTTTCCTTGTATGGTAGAAGGATTAATCACACTCTTTCCTTTTGAGTAAAGAATAGAAATATATATTGAACTCTTCTGTTTTCTACCATCATTAACTGCATTAGCATTATATTCTATAATTAGTCTTTGTTACTGTGTTTTTGCTGTTATATTCTTCACATACTTATCTCTGTTTTCTCTAGTCCTTCAATTCAGGGATTTCTCTTTGGTAGTGTGTGCTCCTTTCAGCAATTTTTTGAATTGATAACAGCATTCCCTTCGGTACCTCCTGTGCGTTTCATTTTTATTTAATTGTAGTATTTATTTTCTATAGGTTCAGGCCACGTATTTAGGTAGGTCAGGTAAGACTTTATATATGTCATGTAAGGTATTCAAATATGTCAGGATGAGCAAAATAACCTGTTCAGATGTATTTGTATTCCGCATGTAAAAGATCTGATGTTCCAGAGCTGCTGATATGTTTTTATTTTCCAGTGATTGTTTAGGCACAGGAACAAGGTCAATATGCAAGGGATCTGCTATTTCTAGTTGAAAATATTTTTAGCCTCCATTTAAAATATCACTTGAGGTTTTTTCCTTGGAACTTTATATTGTTAAAACTGTCTATATACTGTATAGAAAACTGTAAACCTCAATCTTTTGTGCTTGCAAAAGTCTAGAATAATTTAGAGTGAAATGAAGAAGATTAACTTCTTCTGTGTTATAGGTCAATTGCAAATTTGTAACAAAAAGAATATTTTTTTCTCAGTTTCTTTGCTATGTGCCAGAATGTGGTGAAGACACAACCACCATGGCAATTTTCCTTCATACTTTATTGAGTGAGATTCTGGTATTGTATGCAGGATAAAAGGAACCACTTTTAATTAAATCATGAGCAGTTAAAATTCTATTTAGTATTGATCATGCATTTAACAGCAAAGACTCTGAGATACCAGATCACTATCTATTGACATCCTAGCCCCTTGAGAGGTAATTAACAATGAAGCCAAGGGTATCAGATTAAACATTTTCCCTGTGGTTTATTCTCTGTGTGGGATTCTCATCTGGCTTTCTTCACAATGATGGCACTTGGGAATAAACCCACAATTTTAAATTAAGGTCCCATAACTGTCATATATATATATATATAAAAAAGACTGTAATATCCTTTTGCAATGAGTACATAATTTTTAAATTTTAAAAGGCTTTAAAAAAGGACTCTTAACTCCTTAGCTCCTGCTTCATAATAGAGGTATTAATATTTCCCTACACCCCCCAAAATTATAAGTATATTGAAATTTTAAGCTTTTATGTGTTCTGCTGCTGAAAGTGACAGATGTGGTGTCATCTTCCTGGTTTAAGCTTACAAGCCCAACAAGTGGGCTTGTGTGAACCTTATGGAGTTCAAGGATGCCAAGTGCATATTCCTGCATCTGGGTCTGAGCAACCCCTGTCAGTACAGGCTATGGGATGAAGGGATGAAGAGCAGCTCTGTGGAAAAGGGCTGGTACTAGTAGATGAAAAGCTGGAGACGAGCTGGCCATGTGTGCTTGCAGCTCAGAAGGCCAACCATATCCTGAGCTGTATCAAAAGAAGTGTGGCCAGCAGGTCAAGGGAGGTGATCCTTCCCTTCTGCTCTGCTCTCATGAGACTCCGCCTGGAGTACTGCATTCAGCTCTGGAGCCCTCAGCACAGGAAAGACATGGACCTGTTGGAATGGGTCCAGAAGAGGGCCACAGAAATCATCAGAGGGATGGAACACCAGGCAGAGAAAGTTGGGGTTGTTCAGCCTGGAGAAGAGAAGGCTCCAAGGACAGATTATTCTGGCCTTTTGATACTTAAATTGGGGGTGTGTGTCTAAGAAAGATAGGGACAGACTTGTAAGCAGGACCTGTAGCAATAGGAAAGGGGTAATGGGTTTAAACTAAAAGAGGGTAGATTCAGACTAGATATAGGGAAGAAATGTTTTACATTTCTTAATGTAAATTAAGACATTCATGTAAATTCAGCTAGTTGGAGCTGTCCCAGCTCAGTGCAGGGGAGGTTGGACTAAATGACCTTTAAAGGTCCTTTCTAACCCAAACTGTATTATGATTCTGCTCACTTGGTCTATTTGTTTCTTCCACAATTTCTATCACTAATGCATTCCATTTTCCAGCAAACATATTTAGAAATGGAAGGCCAGTTATACCAGTCCAGAACAAAATCTTTGAATTCAGGGAAGTTTCAGCAGTTATAGCAAAGTATGCAACAAATCTGAATTGAATTATTCTTTTAGTCCAAAACATTATTCTTTACAAACTAAGGTAAACAGATGAAAAGAAATTAATTTCTTATGGGCTAGATTGCATTTGACATTACTATCTAAGAAGTTATATTGGCTTCCAGAGGAACAAGTCTCCTCATGTGAATAGAGTAAATAAGTTTTGACCCAATCTAGCACATTTTAGTTTTTTCCCTTGTAGAGAAACATTTAAATAATGTTCTTAAGACATTCACAAAAAAGAGAGGGTGTTCTAAATAAAGACTTCCTATTGAGATTGAATTCTATTGTTCCAAGACATTGCAGCACATATTATCTCTTCCTACTGAGATTCCACTCTCCCTCCTACTGCATTTTCTAATTGAAATCTTTTTGTGGAAAAAATGACAATTCTGTATTATGCTTGTAATTTTAAATGTCAGCAAATTATGTCAGTAAGCAACCTTGAGAAGGGAGTATTAATAATTGTGATTTTCCCGCAAACTGAGTGATGTGTATTTGTCTGTAACTCCTTTGTGTTATCAGCCATGGTATTTCAGGGACTGACACTGTTCTCAGAATCTGATGAGAGTTTGTCAGGAAACATTTTATGAAATTTTTCAATTTGGCATTTTTGGGTTGTCACTACCTGTTGACCAATGTGTTATTTGGGACATGATATTCACAGCAAAGTCAGTGGCTTCCTCATGAAACTGGTTTTGATTAAAACACAAACAAAATCACGTTAACTTTTAAAATATCTGAGTGAAAACCTATGTCCCATGCACAGAGGTGGTGGTCTGGTGAGGAAGGTAGCATACATAAACTGAAATTAGGTGTCAGCAAGGATATCAAACGTTTTGTGCATCACACTTTGTATGTGAGTGCATAGGTGTGGCCTAAAGCAATCCCTGTGTGTGTAAACAGGGGATAACACTAGGAAGGCAGTTACCCGATTTGATCTCCAAATGCTTTTATGTAAATATTTGCTATGTATCAGCTTACTATACATATATAGTATAGATCAGGCCAGTATTGAAATATGGTTGTGATGATTACTGTTAAAAGACTGAATGAGGTAAATAGGGAGATATACAGACATCAGTGTGATGGATTTTGAGACTGAAAGTGCCCCATCTATTTATCTTGGCAAAATGAAGAGGTGATTTGATTACATACATTTTTTCACAGGATGAAAATAAGATTCGGTAATTTAGCAGGAAAGGGCATGACAAAGACAGCTGGCAAGAAGATGGTGCCACACAAATTGGAACAAAAAGTTAGAATTTAGTTGAGAGTATAGTTGATTCACTATTAGAGTGCATGCGAAAGTAGTACTTCCTATAGCTCTCATGTTTCAGATGAGAACAGTAGGTCTCATAAAGATAGATTTCTATTGCTGAATTTTGTGGAACTCTGTTCACTGTAGCTCCAAAAAAGCAGCTTTTGTTTGCTTGTTTGTGTTTTCTCTGAGGTAAATACTCTGCAGAAAGAAATACTTTACAGAGGCCACTTAGTTTTTTATATTTAGGATCATCAGATAATTTCCAAATTTATATTGCAACCCCTTTATTTTCAATTTATATTATGTTGTTCCTATTGTGCTTTATTAATTCTATATTTTCATTTTATTTTATTGATAATATCAAAGTACATTATTTTTACATGTAAGGATTTTTTAAATTTCTTTAAAAAATTAAATGATCCTAAAACATCTTTCTTCTCTTTTCTTCTTTCCTCATGCTTAGTCACTCACATATGAAACAACTGAAAATCAGAACAAAATAAAAATGGTTTGGCAGCACTTAAACATTTTTATTTCTTCTGAAAAAGGGATTTGCTCAAAAATATTTTTCATATTGTTAATTTATTGAAGTTACCATTTTGTTTGCAAGTTGTTAAATTGCAGATAGATGGAAATTTAATAGCAAGAAGTCAAAGTAGTTGAGTTTTAAGAATCTCCTTTGGAAAGTGGAAGAGTTTGTACCAGAGGTATTATTAAAACTGAAAGAATGGGTAATCCCATTTCCAGAGATGGCAAATTGTTTTGAAGCATAGCCTAGAGCTCTCTTCCCTTTCTCATACAATCAAGGTTGGGAAAAGTTACAACTCTGCTTGTAGAAAGGCTTGGGATGTATGTATCCAACAAATACTTCTGTAATAGTTAGCCAGCCTTTCATCTTCCTACTGGAAATCTCAGGTAAGTTCATCTCTCTTTTTCCCTCTTCTGACTTCCAGATCAATACAGCTGAGGGTTTTGTTCATGAAGATACTCATCAAATGGGCTCCTGATATCGGTGAAGCACTAATGTCTTTTTAAAATTCTTGTTGTTATATTTAGTGAATAAACTTGTTTAGTTTATAATCAATACAGATGAAGGACTGTTTGTATTATGCATAGTAAGTGCTATGTAAAAAGAATGCTGAGAAATGGATACTTGGTATTTGTATCTTCCAGAAAAAAACCTGGGCCTAAGTAACTTCTATCTGTTTATATATCATTTATCTCTCATTGTACCATTAGGCCCAAATTATGACAATGGTAAAAATTGAAAATACAAACGAGACCTAAACTGTTCTTGTACAAAACTCTTACTATTTCTCAAAGCTATTGCAATGGAAGAAACATTTGCAGGAGTTTGTAAAAGTTTTAGAAAAAAGAAGTTTAAAGGAAAGAAGGATTATTAGGTCTCACAAAGCCTTATTTATGGAACAAATGAAAGTCTTGTTTTCAATGGAGTAGCTGTTTGCTCCTCAATTCATATATTCATGTAGAGCCTCTGCCTCCAGTCCTTTGGTCACACTGTGGACAATGTTTGAGTTTAAGTGAAGTGAGCTAAGACTGAATACATGGGAATCCTCTATGTAGACACAGGAAAGATTAACAAAAATTATAACTGCACATATACTTCAGTAATTATTAGTTATTAAGTTGACAGGTCAATCAAGGTCTTCCAGGTTTATGCCAACATAACTGCAGACACTCCTGAGAAGATAATTTGAGACATTAATACATTATCTTGGATGATTCTTTAATGCAAACACATAAATTGCTAACATTAAACCACATTAATTAAACTACCTCTTATTAATTACTTGTAGACTACTAAAAAGGCAGTCAAATGTTGCAGATACTAGTTTATAACATTTAATGATGCCCTGTTATAGCAGATCCTATTATACTGCCATGAAAGCCTCTATAAATTGGCTGCTCAATTTAATGGGCACAGTGGTATTGTACATCCTGTGGATGCTGTTCTGCACTTCTGTTCTTTAGAAACGTTGTCTAGGCTAGAAGGAGAAATATAAAGTCTTTTTTACTTGAGGAGAATTCTGTGTCAGAAACACAGAAGATATCACAACACTGCATACTACAGTTTCAGGCCACTGTACTTAAACCCACCCAGTTTTGTCATCCTTTTCCTCAGTGCATTGTGAGAGACTTCCGAGTATCCAAACTAAGACATAATGATAGTACTACTAAAAGGCTATTAGTGCCTTTCCATCATGTCCTTTGAAACCACTACTATTCTTTTTTTAATGCCTAAACATTTTACTATATTATGGTATAAGTAAGAGGGACCTCTTTTTTTTCCCTTTTTTCAATATACTCCCAAGAATGGTTTTAAGTTCTTAACTCATAATTTCTCGCTGCTTTAACCTTCAGTTCCTTTTCCCCATAGATTCCCTCAACACAAGTATGCAGTATAAGGTTTGTCATGTTTAATTTAGAGTGTAAGATCCAAATAACAGAGGTCTGTCACTTTTTTTTTATCTGGAAGAGGCAGTGCACAACTGGGAGACGAGAAATAATAAAACATAATATTCAATATTAACATCTATTCCCCAGCTAATTTCCTTGTCCCAGGATGTTTTTTGCTTCTTATACCTGAACAAAGGAAAACGTAGCTTGACGTTACCTTGAGTATATATTTTGAAATTAGAAAGTACATTCAATTAGTTGCAGAAATTTCCTTTTACTTACCTTTTATTTTCGAAACAAAGTGCTAGCAACTGTTAGAGGTGATAATCAGATGACAGAGTGGGAAAGAAGAAGGTGCCCCCCAAAATTTATTAGGTGCTATGGGAGGTAAAAGGAAGTTTTTTAGATAGAAAAGGGTGGCTTTCAGTGGTCTGCTTGTACTTCTAGTCTTGAAAAAGAATGAGCACAGAAAACAGTTCTGATTAGGAGGTAAAGGATGGCATGTTAAACTACAGTTAGGGAAACATTTTGGTGGCGTAGCGGGATCTAAAGTTCCCACATATAAAATTGTCATAACAAAATGATTGGTTATAATGAATTCATTACAAAAGAAAGAAGGAATTGAAGAAAGAGGGAAAAGTTAATTTTAGATTGCATTTTGTATTGAAAATTTAGCAGAAATCTGGCTAGTTTTGTTTTGTGGAATACCATTTTTAGAACTTTAGCACTCACCAAATTTTCAGAGTTCTGGGTTGTCTCTTTCTGATATATAGAGCAGCATGACTATCTAGCCTATACATTTCAGCTAAAAATTATAGATTTCATTGATGGTAACAAGAGCTGAGTTTTCAAGAACAGGACATCATTTTCTATGCCTCTGTAAAGTATCTCATGGGCACCTTACTCCTTCATGTTTCTTATAGTGGTTAATAGTCCTGCTGGCAGCAAATTTTTCTTTTAGGGTTTTATTAATATAATTTATGTTCCAGTGGCAGCGACAATTTTTTTTAGATTAAGCAACGATTGCTGTGGTAACCTTAAGATGATCTGACTCTTAAATTTATTGCATTGGGCCTTAAGTCAGAACAGACTGACAATAAAGCTTTCTTGTGTAGACAAGAAAGACATATGCACAGACAAGTGTATATGCTTTTGGTAGTTGAAAAAAAAACAAACTACAACAAACCAAGACCAACACTGCAGTATTTGGGAACAGACATGAAAAATTAATATACCATTTGAGATGTGATGCAAGTTCTCTAATAAACTGGTATAAAGAACAGAGCTCCTGAAAAAATACGCAGCGTGTAACCACACGTGTAACCAACAACAGCACTGCCAAGTTTTGGTGTAGATCATAAGGTTTGCGTGGAATTTGCAGGGCTGGGTTTGTCAGTCTGGCTCCATGTGAACTTTATTGACCTGTCTGCAGCTTTGTTTTATTTGGTTTAGCTGTGACAGCATTTTCCCTAATTGACTGGGTGTCTAAGGCTAATTACTTTTACTTTTTATTTGTGCATGTTACAGCTGCACAGTTTTATGCAGCTAGCAGTGTCCACAGAAAATTTAATGCAGGTAGCAATAATAAGCAGTTGTAGGTAGAATAAGGTATTTACTACTTAAATACAATGACATAGTGTGGCCTGGGACAGTACTGGATTCCTTGAGGAGACCCAGGGTGTGCCATGGAGTACAGGCACAGGGGACACCAAGAAAAATGAGTAGAAACTGGAAAAAAAGTATATAACAATTGTAATTGCATTATTTTTAGTATTATTACAATTATTACTATTTCATCTTCTCTAGCAATTAGAGAATTGCTTAACTATTGGTCTAAAGATCTGATTTTGTAAACCACACTGAGCAGCATAACTGATGTAATAAATATATGACTACATCATGCATTGCGTATTTTTATACATTATTTTAAAATCTACCCTCGTACTTTAAAAAAAACTAATTTTTAGAGGTGCAAAACATGGTTAATATTAGTCTGCATTTTAATCTGTTCTAAGGCAGTGAAAGCTCTTCCTTATCCTATTTAAGAACTAAAGGTAATGACAAGAAGGAAATATTTTTCAAGGTTTCAACATATCAGCTTATTTATTGTTGAAATATTTGTGTTTCTTTCCTCTTCTCTCTGGAATCTTTTCTGAAAAGTGCTATACAAACTTAAGATTTGGTAATGCAAGATCAAAACAGTAGCTTTCACTGTACTATAAGCATTTCCCTTACATGCATATAAAACCATTTTCATGCACTTAAAAACACTGAAGAAATCATGTTGAAAATTTTTGCTGAAAAGTACAATAAACCCTAGTTCCTAACATGCTCTCTTTCTAGGTCCTGCTATGGTGCCATACAAGTCTCTCCCTGAATATAAATGCTATGATGGTTTTCCACTTCCTTTCAGCAGGGCATGAGGTATTTTAGGCATGAGATAAAAGGAATTAATTCGTTTAGACATGGCATACATCAAAGAATTTCTAAATTTAATTCATGTCTTCTGGTGGTCATTGTGCTTCATGGATACTGAAGTCTTCATTTTAGACAGAGATGCCAAGTGGCTATTTCAGCAGATTTGTGTTTAAACAGTGGTGCAACTTTTAAGGGCCAAAATAAAGCAGGTGAAAACCAAAGTTTTTGCCTTTTTCCCAGTGCTTGTGGAAGTAGGATAAGTTTGGCCCCAGATGAGTAACATCCAGACTCCCATAATATTAGCTTAGCAGCAAGCCTGTTAAGAACTAAACCCCAAATCTGTTTATTTTTCCTTAGTGTGACAGCACTTCAGAATTTTGCATAATGCTCCAAAGATGCAGAGTATTATTTGCATATTAAAATTGCGTAACAGAAATACTGACACTTCACTGAAATTATGCATAAAAACCTGCCAGAATATAAAACTAAAATTAGATCTTTTGAGTCCTCCATTAGCTGCTTTAGTGCCACTAGCAACTATTTTCCAAATCAGTATGCTGAGTTGCATTGATTGTGATGTCAGATTACATTGTCTGTAGAATCAAGATCAGGGTTTAAAAAAAAAAAAAAAAAAAAAAAGGTATAAATGTGCAAAGAATGACACACTTGAGGCATAGGACAGAAGAACCACTTCCTCTGCTGAGCTGCAAATACAAACTGGAAGTTTACAATCCACAGCTGATCCCCTCCAGAACCTCATTTAATTCCACACCAGTGTTGAAGAAGATATTTTTATATTCTTTTGTGTTTTTTCTCAGCTGTGAGGTTTCAAGGGAGAGGGGATTGTCACAGAATCACAGAATGTTAGGGATTAGAAGAGACCTCTGGAGATCCTCTAGTCCAATCTTCTTTTTAAAGAAGGTTCACCTAGGGCAGGTTGCACAGGATCACATCCAGGCAGGTTTTGAAGAGAAGGAGACTCAACAACCTTTATGGACAGCCTCTACCAGTGCTGTCGTCCTCAAAGGAAAGCAGTTATTCCTCATGTTCCGATGGAAGTTCCTGTGTTCTAGTTTGTGCCCATTGCCCCTTGTCCTGTCACTGGGCACCACTGGGAAGAGACCAGCTGGCCCCATAGCCCTCTGGTTAAGATCCCAACAGCCTTCTGCAGGCTAAACAGACCCAGGTCTCTCAGCCTTTTCTCATAAGAGAGGTGCTCCAGTCCCCTAGTTGCCTTTGTAGCCCACTACCATCTGCTGGCCACACTCTTTTTAATGCACCCTGGGGTGCCATTGGCCTTCTTGACTGCAAGGGCACATTGCTGGCTCATGGTTAATTTGTCTACTAGGACTTGGTGCTCCACAGAGCTGCTTTCCAGTAGCTCAACCCCTAACCTGAACTGGTACATGAGGTTATTCCTTCCTAAATGCAGGACCCCACATCTGCCTTTGTTGGAGTTCATTAGGTTCCTCTCTGCCCAACTCTTTAACCTGTCCAGGTCTTGCTGACTTCTGGCCTATCAGCCACTCCTCCCAGTTTTGTATCATGAGGAAACTTGATGAGGGTTCACTCTGTCCTTTCATCCAGGTCACTGATGAATATGTTGAGGAAGACTGGACCCCATAGAGGCCCCTGGAGGACATTTGTTACAGGCTTCCAACTAGACTATGCACTGCTGATCACAACCCTCTGAACTCTGCCATTCAGCCATTTCTCAATCCACCTCACTGTTCACTCATGTAACCCACACCTCCTTAACCTTACCTATGAGGATGTTGTGGAAGATAGTGCCAAAAGCCTTACTAAAGACAAGGTAGACAACATCCACGGCTTTCCACTCATCTACTCAGCCAACCATGACATCATAGGAAGCTTTCAGATTGGTCATCTATGACTTCCACTTGATAAACACATGTTGACTACTCCTGATAATCTTCTTCTGCTGTACATACTTAGAGATGACATCCAGAATGACTTAAGTCTTCAGGCATGGAGGAGAGGCTGACTGACTTGTAATTTCTTGGGTCCTCCTTCTTGCCCTTTTTGAAGACTGAAGTGATGTTGGCACCTCTCTTGTTCTCCATGACCTTTAAAAGTTGATGCAGAGTGGCTTAGCTATAACATCTGCCAGCTCCCTCAGCACTTGTGGGTACATTCCATCAAGACCCATGTCCAGTTTGCCTAAACAATCTCTATCCCAATCCTCCTTGACCAAGGGGAAGTACTTCTTTCTCCAAACTTTCTCTCTTACTTCCAGGGCCAGCCTTAGCAGTAAAGACTGCTAGGTAGAGACTAGAAGCAAAAAAACCCATCCAGTAACTGCCTTCTCTGTCCCTCACTAGGCCACCTATGTCATTCAGCAGCAGGCCCACGTTTTCTCTAGTCTTCCTTCTGGTACTGGTGTACTTGAGGAAGCCTGGTTGTCCTTCAGATCCCTTTGCCAGATTTAACTCCAAATGGGCCTCCTTTGCTTGACTTCTTACTCACAGGGGTGCACCAATCTTGAACTTGGAGGGAGTGGTGCTTGAACATTAAGCAGCTCTCTTGGATCCCCCTACCTTCTGGAGTCCTAAAACATGAGATTCCTCTAAGCAGGTCTTTGAAGAGGCTGAAGTTACCTCTTCTGGAGTCCAGGGTTGTAATCCTACTTATTGCCCTGCTTCCTATCTTAGAATCATAGAATGTTTTGGGTTGGAAGGGGCCTTAAATCTAATTCCAACCTCCCTACATGGGCAGGGACACCTCCCACTAGACCAGTTTGCATCAAAGCCTCATAAACACCTCCAGGGAACCTCCCTAGGCAGCCCATTCCAGTATCTTACTACCTTCAGTGAAGAACTTCTTCCTTATATCTAACCTAAGTCTTCCCTCTTTGAATTTCAAACCATTACCCCTTGTCCTGTTACTACATTCTCTCGTATAAAGCTCTTCCGCAGCCTGTCAGTGTCCCGCTGGATAGCCTGCATTTCCTTTAAGGTGTCAACCACACCACACAGCTTGGTATCATCAGCAGACTTGCTGAGGACACTCTGTCCCACTGTTCCTGTCTCCAACAAGGATGTTAAACAGCACTGGTCCCAGTCCTGACCCCTGAGGAACACCACTCGCCACTTGCCTCCACTTGGACACTGAACCCCTGACCACAACTCTCTGGGTGCGGCCATCCAAGCAATTACTTCCACACAGACTCATGAACCACACCATCTCATGATGTCATGAAGGTTTCTGCCCCAATCAGTGCTTTGTTAGTATAACGTCCAGCAGCATACTTCTCCTCATTGACTCTTCCACCACCTGTATCAAAAATCTATCATCAGTGTTCTGTGGAAACCTGGATAGCATGTGCCTGGCTGTGTTTGCCTCATACCTGCAGGTGTCACCCCTGTAAGCCTGAATTCTTACTTTTTGGACTCATTGACATTTGGACTCTCTAGACAGAGCTGGATACATTCCAGTTGCTCTCTCACATAAAGAGAAACTCCACTACTTTGCTTTGCTGGCCTGTCTATCCTAAAAAGTACAGAGCCATCTAGGATGGGATTCCAGTCATGTGCACTGCCCCACCATGACTCTGTAAGTGTGATGAGATAGTTGGACTTGTCTGCTCCTGGGACTGCCTGGTTTTGGCACTAGATGAACTAAAAATGAAGCAGGCTATGCTTGTCTTTGGCATTGTTTCTTGTCATGCAGAGAGATTATTATGTCATGTAAAAAAAAAAAAAAAAGCAGAAACCACTGTTGATAAGGTAGACATGGAGAGATATTTTCACAGTCATTTAGTCTGGAGCTGATTCATTTATGCATGAGAGATTTACAGTTCTTGGGCCACTGCTTTTTGTGCCACAGGTTTTCCTGCTTGGCTGCAAAGCAGTTGCTCCTGATTAACTTGAGTCTAGAGTATATTGTAATTATATCCAGACTTCTGTTTAAGTTACCTGAAATTGTTTTCGTTTACCAATTTGTTGTTCTTATTGTTTAGAAACTGAATGGGGGGTTTGTCTGCTTCATGTTTGTTCTGTTTGGTTGTTTTTTTAATATAGTCCAAAATGCCAAACTTTGGTTCATTTCCTAATTCCCTTGGTTCTGTGAGGGCTTTGGTTTTGGATTTTTTGTTTGTTTTGGGGTTTTTTGTCCTTTTTTTGTTTTGGTTTTATTTTTGTTTTTTGTTTTGCTTGGTTTTGTTTGTGCTTGGTTTTGAGGTTTTTTTTTTTGTTTTTTGTATTTGTTTGTTTGTCTTTTGCCACTCTGCATTTGAAATAATGAGGTTTGGGATAAATTATTTTGCCAAAATTTCAAATCCATCAAACATTATGAGTTAAAATCACCCCTCATGTGATTTCACTGCATTCATTAGTGCTGTGCCAGAGATTAATTTGACCTCTTGAGTTCTTATTTTGGCAATGAAAATAAGTTATTAAGATTTGCATCCTTGGAACTGTATACCTTTCCTAGTAAGATTACAAAATAGAATAAAATCATAAATATTTAGGAATAATTTGGTAAAATCTATCATTTCATCCCTTTGTCTTTAAGATATTATTTAAGGGCCATTATAGAGAAGGTAGAATATAGAATCAGATAGATTTTTAAGGTGTGCCTTTATTTTTTTTCTCTTTTCCTACCTGATGCTACGATCCCACCTCTGTTGTGAAACACTAATAACATTATTTTTCTGTTCCTTGAACATCAAAAAGACTGCTGAGCTTCTCAAGAGAAGTTCACACCAGAGATATGAGAAACAACGATGTTTTTTTGACATTCTGTCCAATGATAAAGTCAGGTAATTTATCATTTTCTATTCTTTAAGTGGACTGGATAGGGATTTTTAATCAATAGTTGCCACCTCTAATTGCATCTTTTGTTTTTCCTCTCTCTCTGGATTCCTACTAAATCATTTAAAAATAAGATGCTTTACCATTATTCATAAGAGTACCCTGTAAATACTGAAACCCCTAGGTATCTTCAGAAGAGATGGATAGAATTTTAACAGAATGGCAGCTTTTTAGGTTTTGGTACAAGTATGTTCATCTACTTTTTTTGATGGAAACCTGAATTTTGTATTTAATATCTATATTTGCATAAATAAACAAAAAGGTTAAGGATTAATTAAACCTTACACAAACAATACTAAAATTGTGTAGTTCATGCAGACAATAATCTCTGGAAGAAAGGGTGGCAGTTTGCTCAAAAAGTGATTGTATAAAACTAATGAGCACAGCTGAATGTATTTCTACTTAGGATTTTTTTTTCATGAAAACCTTTCAGAATAACATAGCTTTGAAATACTGGGTTTTTATTTTTACTGGTTTTTTTTTTGGTTTTTTTTTTTTTTTTTGCTAAATAAACATTAATATCAGCAGGTGGAAATTAAGTGTTTGGGTTTTTTCTCCCTCTGATTTGATGCTAAAATTTCACCAGTGAAGTAAAATGGTCATAAAAGTGTCATAAAATGGCCTCTTGTCAGAAACTGTGTTTTTCAGTATCATCATAATCAGTGAAATAAAACAGCATGCTCTTGCTTAGCATCAATATGTATATATAGTCCTGAAATATTATTTATAAAGCTTTCTAGTGTATGCCAAATATTAATATAATTAGATCCTAATAAGTTTACTAGCTAATCACTTCAAGAATTTTAATGATTCCAGATAAAAATAGAAATGACCAATTATTTCTTTTTTTTTTTTTAAAGTTTACACTATGTCTTCATATAAAGACAAGTTACAATAGCTTGTGATAAATAATTAAGTCTGTAATGTTATGAAAATTTTGGTGTAATTCTTTTCAAAGTCACTGTTGTACCATGGTAGTCTTCTTACAGATTTCAAAAGATACTAAGATACAATAAATTTTTGCCATAAATTAAGCAATAATATTTTTTTTCTCCATAAAGGTCTTATGTCAAAATATATAACCTTATATTATTGCCAGTGTCATATCAACCTTCATTAATTATCCAGGTGTTGCCAATTTCTAACTTATACACTTTCAAATAGTATATTTATTTCAAATGCTGCCGCATCAGAATGATAAATTATATCTTTAAATAATAAAAATGAAATTGGCATGTTGCTAGTAGGATTTTTGACAGCATTTTTAACTAGAAATAGATAATTGCAATGGCTTTAGTAGACCATGTCCATGAATGCTACTGTCCTAGTTATTTGTTAGAGTAGGCTAGAGGTAGGATAAATTTTTTTTCTAACATGCATATTATCAATGAAATTCATAGCACAATGTGAAATATTCAGTTTAATTTAAAGCAGTTTCTTTGTTCAGTGAAATCCTAAGACACCCAGATGGAACCATCAATTTACAATGACGAAGTAAGAAGGAAAATAAATGCTTGGGGTTTGTTTTATTTTTTTTTAAATCACATATCTAACAGTTGCTTTTTAAAAAGTTGCTTAAGGCTTTCATTGCCATAATGATGTAAAGAGCATGATTTAGATGTAGATCCTTCTGCATGCAGTTGGGTATACAAGTATGTATTTTGGATAGGAGAGTAGAAGGTAGTATCTGGCCCTAAGGCTACTCTTTTGATCTAGACTGAAATTACATTTATAGCTCTAATCTTTGTTGTCAAAGTATAGTTTTCCTTTCCATAAAGTAAGGAGTGGATAGATCATCAGATAATTAGAGCAGTGTCAGTTTCATGGGATATGCACCTGTTTCCTTCACAATTAAGTGCACTTCTGCCAATGTGAGTTCAAGATTATGTCCAGGAACTTATACTAATAACCCTGTTGATCCTTTCAGATAGCTCAGAGTCATTTGAACTATAGTTAGAGAATGTTCGTCTTTTCAGTCGGGGAAATGTCACCTTTATCTGTGTTCAGGAAAACATTTTTATATGCAAAAGGAGTGTGATTATTTTTTAATCCCATAGTACTGTTGTTAGAAGGAGAAAATATTTTTAGAATGGATATCTCTTGCACTGTAATAAAATATAAAGCCCTACTATTACTAATGAAGGAATTGCTATGATTACAAATTTTTTTTTGTTAGTTTTTTTTGTTTTGTTTTTGGGTGTTTTTTTTTGTTTGTTTGTTTTTGGGGTTTTTTTGTTTGTTTTTTGTTTTGTGAATTTGTGATTTTTGTTTTGTTTTGTGAATTCTGCCTTGGATACTGATTTGGACTTTCATAAAGCCACTGAAGTAGAAGCAATCTTTATTTATCTGTTTGTTTTTTATTTTTAAAGAACTAGTTCTCCTTACTTTTTTCTTTTTTTAAAATTCATTTTTATTTAAAGGAAAAAAGAGTACAAAAAAGTGCTACATGTATTTCGGTCTTATTGGAACAGCAAACCCACTCTGGTGACTCCCTGAGGGCAGTTAATTCAGGATTATGAAACACATTAAATGTTTGGAGGGGACATTTGGGGGCCTCCTGTTCCAGACTATATCCTGTGGTGGGAGCAATGCAAACACCAGGCAGCTCAGCTGGAGCTTTATGTGAGCGTGGAGAACTCCACGGGTGGAGGTTTCACAGACTCTCTGGGCAGCCTGGCTACTGCTGCAGTGCCCTTGATGTGAAAAGTACATTCCTAATGGTGAGCAAAGATCAAGACAACAGCAGGACAGACTCCTAAACTGCAGGTACCAGTGTGCATTGTTTTACGGTGGACTGTGCCATAGGAGCTGTTTAAATTAGCCTTAACATGGAAGAACTACCATCAGTATTCTCCCCAGTTACTCATTTGAAGCGTTCCACACAATATGAAGAAATCTGAAGCCTGATCTTTCCAGCTGAGAGACCCTGGTCCAGCTGAGCTCCTTCCACAGACCCTCATTGTTGTCTCATTGCTAGTTTGCTTTGCTTCTGTGTGCACTTAGAGAATTTTCCACGGCAAGCTTATTTAAAAGGCACAGTACAATGTTGAGGCTTTTTGTCCTTTGGAACAGGAACCGTGTCCTTTAAAATGCACACCAGGTTGGCAGTTCACTCACATATCATGAATAATTGTAAGCCTGTGAGAAAGAATGGAATCTTTCTGTTCAAGATAGGCACAGAGCAGTACAATTAAACAGAATTTGTAAACCCTTTGTAAAGTGGAGAAAAAGTATCATTTCAGTGAAGCCATGTTGTTGTAGTGTCAAGCTCAATGGTGTTTTAAATCTGGTTAGTCTTCTTTAAATGCCATCCTAAATATTCTCTTCCTGCCAGCTACAACATTTAACACTTCAGGCATCATAAAAAAAGCATGTAGAATAAATAACACCCACTGATACATTTCCCTATAAAAAGCTGATTAATTATATTTTACTACTTATGCTTTGAAATTTGTCACAAAAAATACTGAATTGCTTAAATTTGCAATTACATTTTTTTGCAATTGCAATATCATACATTTTTTCCAGTGCACTACTTTATTCTAAACTCTTATTATTTTAATTATGTGCATTTCAACTTCAGCAGGGAGGACTATATCACATATAGCATTCAGCAAGTTGAAGAGAATGGCAACATAAGTACTGAGCAAATATTACAGTGACACCAACTTATAGGAAGATTTTTTTAAAAATATCTCAAGAATCCAGGAATCCTTATGAAATAAGTAGGAAGCTGAAGGTGAGAGGCACTTCTTAAAAATGTCTTTTTCTGCTTTGTACTGTTGGCAATTTATAGTTTAAACTCTTCATGTTTCAATCCATGCATAGAATCTCGACTCCGAAAAAGCATTATGAGCTTAAAATCAATTTCTTGAAGTCAGAAGATTGACATTCTAAGAAACGATGTCCAGTAGGCTCTAAAAATGAAAAGTGCTCCCTTCCTTGTCAGAGGCCTGAGATGAGGTTAATTTCTCTGTGGAGGAATGAAATTCTTGGTGCAAAAGTGTCTTCTCTACAAAGCTAAAGAATTTGCCCTGCATATAATGTATATGATGTCTGGAATTTGGCCACCAGTTCATGTCATGTCTGATCAGCAATATCCATCTCAACAGCCAGATGAGTGTGATGGGCAGAGATAGATGGGAGAGGGAGAGCTGATGCTCAGACAAGAGCTAATTGTTCTCTCACAGGAGATGTCATCTATTCTGATAATACTGAATTCTTTGCAGGCCACATACCATAGCAGGGTTACTCACTGTGCTATTGCACATAAATGGTGACTCAGACAAAACTGGTAAGTTCAAAAGATACAGAGCAAAGGCAGAACTTTCACTTGGGTCCCAAAATATGGAGTATACCATAAACAGCCCATTAAAATAAGGATGAAGTCTCTCGGTGGCTGGCATTTGTATTATACAGTAATAAAATCTCAGTCTAGATTAGCAGGTTATAATCACTGCCTGTTCTTGGAAGGACTATAGCGAAAACTTGCTTTTCTAGCGTTACCTTCTTCTGTATTTCTGCAAAGTATCTGTTTAAATTTAAACAATAAATGAATGGATAAAATTGGAATTATACATGCACACTCCTCACTCTCATGTACACACACGCTTGCATATTGTATGTGGCTTCGGAAATTATGTCTCCAAATACACTCCAGAAACAGGGCAAATTCAATTTCTTAAGGAAGCTTTTATGATAAGTAGGGAAATATTTCTGGAAAACCAAATTAATCTCCAAAACCAAAATGGTTCTTTTAACAGCACACCTTTATGATGAATGGGAATTAAGATAGAGTGGCATACCTCAATCAGAAATAAAGATTGATATGCCAAACAGCTTCCTTGTTTCTCCCCTAACATGCATGTGCTCTTTAAACTGTATGTGGGAAAGGAAAGCAACAGACTGGAACCTTAGCTTATATCTTCGTTACAGCAGTTGCAAGTAGTTAGCTTTTTAGCTTTTCAGTTCCAAATGTTCTCTTCAAGCCTGCCTTCACAAATTTCTTTTGAAACCGATAATCTGAAAGATGTCTTCATTTGCACCTTTCACCTTCCTACTTTCTCTTTTTTTTCCTTTTCTTTTTTTTTTTTTTCTTTTTTTTTTTTCTTCTTTTTTTTTTTTTTTTCTTCAGAGTAAGAAATGCAAGGAAAAACAAGGAGGTGAATATGTAAGTAAAACCACTTCTTCCTAAGTATAAATACATGTGTCTGCACACACATTCTAGAATGGTTTAGAATGCAAGAAAGGTGCATCAGTAAATTACAGTGTTGTGGTTGTTTGTCTGTTTGTTTTATTCAGGATCCATATTAATACAGAAGTTTAATCTCACATTTTATATATGCATTAAAATAATATCTTTAAAAATCAATTAAATATAAATACAGTCTCTCCTCATTCCACAATGGAATGTTTTATTAACGGAGAAAGTTTTTACTTTGGCATTTTTTCTGGTGGTTTTAGGTTATTGAGACTACAGTTGATATTCTGTTCTTTCTACTAGATTCTAGAGTATCTCACATCTATCTATGCAGTCCTATAGCAAAGTACATATAGTAGCCAAATTACTTAAATTGCTACTCTAAAAGCCACCTGGGCTTTCCTGCACTATGATGCAGCAGACATCCAGGCCTCCACGTCTGCATGTATTGCTGCACCCAGATCTAGATATTTGTTCAGCCCAGAGAAGACAAGACCTTATGGGGTAATATATTCTGATAATAATGTTACTTTTTCCTTCAGAACAATATTTTAAAAATAGAAATAAATAGATAGAGAGAAAGATTGTGTCAATTAATTTTGTTCAAAGCAGGAAAGTAGATTACTGCAAACCTTGATAAGGTGCATCTCTATTATTTTTGCTTCTGACTCAGATTTGTTTTCAGGCTGGCTGTCCATTACTACCTCTAAATCTCTTTCAGTGTGCCAACTTTCACAGTTCCTCCCAGTTATACTGTTCTAGGTTTGGTTTGTTTTTCCCCAGATATATTAGCTTGTGCTTTCCTATGTCTATTTTTTTTTTTTTTTTTCTGCCTATGGTTCTCAGACTTCTTATGTCCCTGCAGTTGTCCTCAGTGGAATGTATAGCACTTGCCAGCTTAAAAATACATATTAATTTAATTCTGCTGTTTGTTTATCTTCAAATGGTTAATGAAAATCCTAAATAAAACCTAATACTGCACCTGACAGAATAAATACCTAGGAACGTTCATGTGACCAGTAGTGATATATTATCTGTAGCAGTAATAGCAATAGCAATTATAATAATAATAATACCTTATCTGTATAGACATTTCTATTAGTATTAGAATTTTGTTTCTATTACAAAACTTTCAGAAGGTATAAAGTTGCACAGATATTATCTTAATGCTTACATTAACGATCCATAAATATAATACTTCTCTTTCTGCATCCTAAGAAAAAAATTACCTACTTCTGGATAGTTAATTGAACCAGTAATTAATTTTGAACATGTGGGTTGGTTGTTTCCTGCTTGAAATAATTACACAGTGAAGCCTCTACCAGAGCTACCAGCAGGAAGCTAACAACTGCTGTATTGGTGAAAAGAGTTTATAAAGCACTCCTATGCTTTTTTTCCCCCCCTTTCTTTTTTCTTTGCCAGACGGAGGAACAGATGGATGTGTAATGCACACAAAAACTAAGCACATGATCTCAGCTCTCAACCAGCAGCCACAATGAAATGTTAAAAAATCAGGTGTAGCAACTCTGTAGTTTCTGGAGGAGATGGGATTGACTCATTGCTCTAAACACAAATTTCTGAAGTGAATATTTCAGTTTTCAACTTCCAAAAGTTCAATTAGAAAAAGTATTTCTGAACAACAGAACTATCAGCATTATTATTGTGATCTGGGGTTGCAAATCAGCAGACAAGTTTTACAGCACTGTTTCGTTAATAATTTAAAGATTTTTTTGTGCCTTCTGATAGGTGTTCTGTACTTGTGCTTATCTCTCATGTATTTCTATAAGACTTGTATTTAGTATTTATTTGTTCTTCTCAGTGTTTGTATGCACTATAGTTTGAATGCTGATTTTCAGTAGTGGTGGTTTAACTACCACTAACTAAATACTTCCTTATATTCTTTGTATACATTTACTATTCCCTCATTCCCAATATAATTGACATTTCCATCTCAGCACAGTAAGAACACAATCGTAGTTGTAAATGTATTGTCAGATTGTGCTTTGGTTTGCCAAAACTGTTCCTATATTAGTTTGGGGTCATTGACTGTTAACAATATGAAATGTCATGAATATGAACTAAATCAATGTGATTACCACAGTAGAAAAATTAATCACCTAGCTTGTCTTTATCATTTGACTATCAAGAGATGGGAATCTATAAATATAAAGGAACTGAAAAGTACCTAGGTATGCTCTTGCATATTTATCCTCTTGATAAAAATATTTTTGAAAAAAAGGCCATAAGGAACATATTCAACTTTTGATGTAATAAACTGAGAAGTGAAAAAATATTAAGTAACCGATCATAATTTACAATACTTAGCCTAACCCATAATAAATATTCAAAATGTTAAGTCACAAGATACTTAAATAAAGAGTCAAGGAATAAGTAGGGAAAGTGTAAGGGAACAAACGAAAAACAACAAGAAGGTTTTTATGTCTTTTCTGTTTCTACGCTCACCTGAGGAAAAAATCAGATATGTATGAGAAAAGATGGTAAACATTTAAGGGAATTATGTTTCAAAAACAAAGGCAGAAGATTTTTTGTAATATTTGTGTTAAAATAGCTGTTTAAAAATACTTCTGGATAATTTATTTCAATACACAGCTAAATTGTAAAGCCAAGATTATATCACAGAAATCAAATCTGAATATCAAGCAAGGGTCTACAACGTGTCATTTTTGGAACATAGTTTTCTGCTGCCTTTTTAGAAAAAATACATAATTTTTTTGACAAGTGTAATGTTTATGCTACCAGTTGAGTCCAATGAGCAGACCTTCTGCCTTTCCTTAAATGGAGTTCCTTCCCTCTCTGCATCCATATATTAAATCCGTCTGATATAACTGCATGAAATTCACCGTATAATTACATGAACTCTGGGTACCAAATTAGTTGCAAAAATGGAAAAATGGCAATTTGCTGGCAATAATCCAAAGCAAGCTTTTCAGAACTTAACATGTTACAGGGAAGAGAGTAAATATGATGACATTCAAGGAAAATAATATCATATTTCAGCAATAAGTTTGCAATTACATATCTGTAGAAAAAGCCTACATCTGCCTTTCAAAATCATAGGATGATGCATTTAGTTCAAGGAAGATTTTAATCTAAGAAGTAATTAATACTAATATGCTCAACTCTCTGTTGAAAGACTGTAACAGACTGTTTTGACTATAAACTTCTTCAAAAATTGAGTTAATTCCTTACACAGAAGCTAATAAAAATTCTAACTAGTACTTCATAAAAATTCAATTATAAAGCACTTTGCCAGGCAGGGGTAGAAAAATATTTATTGATATTTAAAAAGTATATTCTATAAAAATAACAGTAGATACAGATACTGTGTTTTTATAAATAGTACATTTCATGTAATATAAACTCCAAAGTTCTTCAAGCTGACTCATTCTCTTAACTTTTACATAATATTTACTGATGTATATTTGCTCTGGTCTGTATGTTCCTTATATGAAAGAACACTGAATTATAATTAAAACAAGAAAGACTTTATATCTATATAGTACTTTTCCCTCGTTACAAAAAAAGCCAAAACAAAACTTCCTTTCTGAAACTTCTGTGACTAGCTACTACTGAATCCTGTGTGATCAATGGAGACATTATGCAGGAGGTGTGATTTATGTTCCTAAGTACCATGCAATTATTGTGAATTCATTAGATTTTTGTAAAAAAATTTTTGAAGTGAATTTTTTGTAAAAGTAAAATTAGCTGGGAAAAAAACCTCAAAACAACCCTCCATCAGCTTGAAATCCTCTTATGTTTTCTATATGGCTTGCAGTATAAAGATATAAAATATGGCTAATGTAGATGAAGTATTTACTTCTAGTATTAATACTCAAGACTTCTTCATTTAGTGCTTTTTTAAAAGCAACCAACAAACCCACAACCAAATGATCTTTCTCATATGATTTCCCAGAATAAATTATACAGTTTGTCTTGTAGTTGTAGACGTGGGTCTTAGAGACAAGGTTTTTCTGGTAGCATGTTTACCTGTATTCAACATTTTATTAGTTCATCATAATATTTCTGGAAGACTTTTGAATCTACAAATCTCTGAATGAACATGGTATTATGCAAGTGGTCCAAAATATGGTAAAAAATATGGTTGTAGCAAACACTGTCAACTGTCTTTACAGCTATAGTCTCTCTGTTAGCTTTTGAAAAAAATGGTGCACTATTCAATGTTAAGTGTTATGAACAGTTTTAAAATGTATGCATTTCTTCATTGTTTTTTTTGTTAGTAAAAATAAATAGATATGTTTTTTAAAAGTTATAAAATCTGAAACACTTTTCTTCTGCCCTGGAGGCATTAACTAAAGAAAATGTTATGGCAGTCATTCCAGAATGGAAGTGATGCTTCCTTTACGTCTACAGAACGTATCATTGTTTAGGAACCATAAACTCTATGCAGTAATTCTAATAGCTGTAAATCTGGAGAACTATTCCATATCCAGGGTGATAATTTGAAAAAAATTGTATTTATGCTTCAGTGAGGTGTGTTTCAAATGAAAAGTTGTTTAAGGGCTCAAATCAATTGGCCATAGAGTATCATGTTTTCTGATGGGAATAATAAAGAAAAGATGACGAGAAGTTGTTTTGTTATGGTGATCAGCCCATACATTCATCATTATATACTATGCAATTTTTGTATTATATTGATTTATTTTATCTCTCAAGACGGTTTGTACTTGCATGAAATTCAGAAAACATTGATTTGCTTAAATTATTCAATGCTTTAGTCTATGGCTATAATGTCATTTAACACTTTAGACAGATCAATACACTTTTAGAAATTGCTTTCCCTATTCAGAAGGTTTGCAAATGTACTTTTCTGGAATCATCAGTTTGCAATAAGGTGTCAAGGTTTTATATATAATCTATTTCAAAGCTATGATGGATTGTATATATGCATAAATACATAAATAGTTACAAGTAAAATGAACAATTCAAGTTTGCCTAAAGTATGCTGTGATGTAGAATATGCCTTTAAATTTAGAACATTATTCTCAAACATATCATGGTGTGACGATACAAAGCTTTTTTGTTTAACTAGTAATCATTTCTGGATGTTAAAAATGTTTCATTACTTGAAGGACTGGAAATCTTGAATGTTTAACACAGAACAACCTTCAATTGTGGAAAGGTCTTAGGCAGGGGATAAATCTTGAGCACTGATGGATTTTTTTATCTGGGTTACAGATAAGAAGTGTATGATCAAATATGACAAGTGAAAACATCATCTGCAGGTAGATAAGTCCATCAGAAGAAATCAGTGCTGTGTTCTTCTTACTGAAATTCATAGTCCTGAGACAATTGTTTTTGTATACTCTGTGCACTTCAGCCTTTCCTCATATTCCTTGTATTCAATCACTTAAAATGCCTGAACAAATGTTATTTTACAAAGTCAAAAGTTTCACATTGATTAAAAGAAACATTGATTCAAATTTATAAAAAAGTTTTTTTTTTTTTACTAAATATATACCAGATCTAAGAAGCTACTGAACAATCATCTTTCACAGCAACAATTCTTTGCAAAAAAATAATTTTTCCTGCTAAATAGGGCAATAAAAGGCTGAGGGTTAATCTTGAAAGGATTTATTATTCAAAAGTACATCTATTGATAACAACACAAGTTTTCATATTTTACAAGAAAGTTCCATCCATTTTACAACAAAAGACACTATTCAAACCTGTTTGGAATACTTTAATCTCCCTCACTACAACTATCTCCAGAAAAAAACCCCAACCATATTTGGTTTCTTTATTGGCAATTTGCTTCCTAAAAATTAGAGTGCATGCTGACTGTTTCTTTTCACTGAGTATAGTTCAAACTTCTCCATGATCATATTGGACAGTTGTTGGATTAGCAGGGTATGTTTTTACCCTGTGTTTGAAGTTCCTTATTTCCATATATCTCCTATTCTAATTACAAAGAAAAGACCTCTGCCTGTGTATTAGTAATTTTCCTTTATTTGTGTCGTCCCTTTCCACAGCAGTGTTAACTCCCATAGACTCATATTATCTCACATTAACACTCTGGAGCAGCAACATCTCTATCATGAGCAGCTCTATAGAAGATTATTTCTCAAGCTTAAAAGTGTACATTAAATCCATATGTGTAATTCATTTCCATAGAGCTTTAAAATTTAAACTTGCAGCACTGCATGATTCCTTCTATTGTGCTCAAGTGTCCATGGAACTGTTTTAAATCTTGCAAATAAAGATACTCTGCAGGTAGCAGTATGGATCAGTACAGTCTGTACTACCTGGAACAGGACAGTGTAATAATTAAGAAACATCTTTAAGAATTTTAAGCTACCCAATTTTGGATGATGGAATCCATTTATGTTGAAATAATTAAGATTGCCTTCATTATAGAGGAACTGCCTAGGGGTTTCTACAGTAACATGTATGTTTTCTGTGCCCTCCACAGGCACCCCCTTGTCGTGGTGGAGGAGCTTTCGTGCCCTTGTGAGGTTGGGAGCTCTGCTGGCGGGGGCAGATGCCTCCAGTAGGGTCTCCCATGCCAGACAGGTCACAACTGAAGGGTCAGACAAAGTGTGTCCATGGGCAGGAGGGGCTCAGTAGCCTCCAGGCAACCTTAGAGAAGCACAACTCTAACTCCAAACCCGGGCAGATGGAGCTCGTTTAGACCTGTAAGGCCATCCATCCAAGAGAAGGAAACTAACTAAACCTACGTCCTGAGGACTTCTCGGTCACCATCCAAGCGTGCTGGGCCCTGGCAGATGAACCTTGGGAGTAAAGGGTGAGGCCAATTCCATGCACACTGTGCTTCACCTAAAAAAGCTGCAGCACAGGCTGGAAGGGTGAACCCACATTTTCAGCAAGCGTGGGTAGAGCCTTTCTTAAATCTTCCTTCGCGAAGCCAAGCCATGATATGTTTTCTGTGTATTTGCCACATTATATATATTGTTATATATATTGTGCAGAGGTAGAAGTATACTTATTGGAAGTACCTTGGGAATTACACAACAATAATGCAGGATCAAATCTATTTATCCAGTGAGGTGCTGTAAGGAAGTACACTGCTTTCTAAAATATTAAAAAAAATCTGCCCGTTCAGTATAGAGATACACTCGGTAACTAGTCAAAGATGTCCCTGACCATGGAAGGAGGGTTGGACTAGATTATGTTTAAAAGTCCCATCCAACACAAACCATTACATGATTCTGTGATTCTATGATCTATCTTTTGGACAAATGGAGGCATAGACACAGAGAGGGAAAGGTCCAAATGGAGATTCCCACAGCCTACTTATTGGTGCACCCAAAGGATACTCCTGAAAGACTCCAGAGTTAAAATATATTTTCTTCTGTAGAGGATCCTTTCTTCCACGATGTAAGATATAGAGTGGGTATAATGTGAACTGTGCAAACAATATATAATGATACCTATTGAAATATATGAAGATGCTCTTATGAAATTTTACCTTTTACTTTCTGAATGATTGGTTTCAGTAGAAGATTCTATGGTAGGGATAATGATGATCTTGATTGATTAAAAAAACAAAAAACAAAAAACCAAAACCATGGTTTTATTCACCATAGTGAATAAAAACATGAAATATGAGGAAGAAAGTTGAAATTATCAGTCTCCCCTATACTGGCATTCCCTGAAATATACATTTTACAGCAAGACAGTAACAGAGGTCTTATCAAAGGAACAGAGGGCATTTTAGGAGAGAAGTGGAATAATGATTTGGATTTATAAAATTGGGAGGTGTTATACTGGGAAATTCTTGAAAAATATTTCCTTATAGCCATAGTACCCTACTGGACTGAGCTACCAACAGCTTGGTTCATTCCATATGTAACCAGTGCACCTAATTAATAAACAGATGGCAATAGCCCTGTGGGTCTTTAAGTCAGTAAGGGCTTTTGTGCTCCACTGGTTATGTCACAATATCCTTTCTTAAGGGATACATGTGCCAAGGCTGGTAATGGCACAGCAGATGCTTCATCTTCATTTCAGGGTGGCAGGAAGCCAGCCAAGATCCCAAGGTAATGTCCAGACAATTATAGAATGAGCTTAGTTTTGTTTTGTTACAGTGGGAGGCAGAATCTTTCCCAAGAGTACTAAAGAGAATAATCCAGCATGGAAGTGTTTCTGAAACTGAAAATTTGATCAACCTGGACTATAGAGTTTTGACCTATTTAGGTAATACACTTTATTGCCATCATCCTAAAAAAATGCTTCACTCTTTCCACTTTGTTGAGTGTGCTGATGATCTTTCTGTTTTAGTTCTGGCTGGTGGCATTGCCAGACTCTTTCTAGGGAATGCAATTCAAAGATCCCGTCCAAAGAGGTGGGCACAAGAATGAGACAAAAGTCACCCTGCAGCAGTGAAAATCTAGCTAAACATGTTAAAGGCACCAATGCTTCCTGGTAACTATAGCAGGAGGCAATTTCAGTTCATTTTGCGTTTAGAGTGTCAGGTTTTGGCACAGTGTATATGATTTCCATTTTATCAGTAAATGGTCGTGGCCATGAGTGTAAATATTATGGTATGCACAACAATGAAAATTTTCTCAGATATATAAACATCAAGCAGATAAAGGGCCAGCAAAGTGCCTGTTAGGTGGCTGCTGTACTATTATGAAAATCAAGAAGTCTTGTGACATCAGTCATCAAGTTGAAAATCTTGTAACAAAACCCCACTTTTCTGATTTAATTTCATACTGAGAAGAAACATCTGCAAGTGGGGTTAAACCTTTGTAATGTCAGCATGAGTTCATTTTAAAGAAACATAGGCGTGCCTGTTCTTTTTCGCTTGTCCTAAGGAGATTCAGTTTGTTGGAATGGCTGTCCAGTTGCTGTAAGACATACATTTGATCTTAGCACGCCTGCTTTGTTGTAACAGTCACTGAGAACTGATACAGTCCTGTTTCTGGCCACTCTGTAAGTTCAAGAAGAATTAAGGCAACAATCAGTAACTACAACCGTGACCAGAGATATCTGTAGTTATTTAACCCATAATTATACCGAGATGAACCATATTTCAGGGGGATACAAAATTATTCTTGGTTATTACTTAGAGACACTTTTTTTACTGCTTTGTCATTTACAGATGCTATGTTTTATAAACATATTTTATGTTTTATTGGCAAGTTTTATTACATTTTTGAGTGGTTACAAGGGGACAGAAATTAAGCTAAAATGTAATTGGTTTAGGCAGCTATTTTGTTTCATGGCAAACTGAATTAGTTTGGATAGTGAAAGCTCTATGTCTACAAGTATCCAAAGGTGGGTGCAAGGAAGATGGAGCTGGACCCTCCTGAATAGCTCCCAGTGACAAGACAAGGAGCAATGGGAATAATCTGGAGCATACAAAGTTCTATTTAAACATAAGAAAAAACTGGGTGACACACTATGAGGGTGACAAGACACTGGAACAGGCTGCCCAAGGAGGCTCTGGGGGCCCAGGGCGGTTGTGGAGCCCCATTCTCTGGAGATACTCAAAACCCACCTGGATTCAGGCCTGTGTAATGTACTCAAGGTGATCCTGCTTTAGTAGGACAGTTGGACCAGGTCATCTCTAGAGGTCACTTTCAACTCTGATAATTCTGTGATTCCATGAAGGAGAAAATCTTGTTACTTACCACGATTTCACTGTTATAGAACAGGCAGTAAATAAGAACGCTGAGCAGACAGGTCTTACCATTTTCTACCACATCCTAAGAATTCACTATTTCAGCAGGCTGCTGTCCAGGACTAAATAAGAACATGATCTGCAGACTGTTGAGTTCACTTGATACAAGTACTATCTGCAATCATGGTGAAGAGTTGCTATTAATGCCACAGACTCTAGAAACACAGAGTATCTGCTTAGTCCTTTCCTTCTCTATTTGGAGAATATTGTCATATTAAACATCCTTTTATAGACATGAAAAATTCTTAGAATCCTTCTGCTTTAATTGAAATTAATACTGTTGACTGATTCTTTCTTTTAAAAAAAAATCACATGCAAAATTAGCTTACTAGTCGGCTTTAGAGATCTAAAAATTGCTTAATGTAGCATTTAGGAACAACTGACTACAGAATAGTTCTGTAATTGCAGGGGAGGATCGAGTCAGTTACTTCCTTGTACTATAATGCTGTGGTTTTTTTCCTTTTCTACTAGTGCTTTAAAATCAGAAACCTGACTGAGCGATCTTCAGCAGTCCTGGGGGTGTGTCTATAGTAATGTTTTAGCTGTGATTAAGAGTGCAGTTATGAAGCAAATGTCTCCACCATCTTACTTAACTGTGTTTTGTTTCACATCACCCAGCCAGCAGCTGTAGAGCACATGCACTGAATTCTGGGAAGAAACTAAATTGGAGGACATGTTCCAGGAGCACACTTAATGTGCTTTGACAGGCAGTCCATCCACTAGACCAGGCTGATGTTAGTTTGGAGTAATTTAATTTTATTCCATTTTCACTATAATGATTTTACTGACTTGAATCTTTCTTCTCTGGTGTCATGCTTACATGGTGAAATTCCTCATTTTAGAATCCTTTGGCATCCCCTTAACAATGCCAATGTCTGAAAGCAATGTCTTTGGTCTACGGCCTTGTTTCAGATGGTATTCCACCATGCCGAAAGCTTTAGAGAAGACCCAATTAGAGGAGTCAAAATTCAGGGCCACCATCAGATTTCACAATTTTCCTTCCATGTAATCTTTCATTTCATGTCCATTTTGCAGTGTTGCAGTCAGCCTTTTCTAACTGCCTTTTAAAGTGACTGAACGCATCAAATGCTATGGAAGTTGGCACATAAAAAAGTTGTCACTGTCTCCTATATATTCTATTCTACTGTCCCTCTGTGCTGTTTTTATTAACTACTTTTTCTTTCATTTAGGGATTCTTAAAATCTTCCAGTTTTATGTAGTACCAAACAATGTTGTCTGATCAAGCAGTCACCGGAGGACCTAAGATATTGCAAAGGCAGGGTGATGACATCAACACAGAGAGACTCTTGAATGGGATGCTAAATAGCAGGGATTCTGCTTGTTTCTGGCTCTCCTGGCTGCATAGGGAAAAGCATGGGTTCTCTGGAAAAGCTAGGGAGAAGACAAGGAGAAGAAAGGGGATTCTGTACTCTAGGAACCAAAAAATTCCGTTAGATTCAGACTTGGGCTATATGATGCAGAACATTTTAATGTTTAGGTTTAAGTTATTCAAAGCCAGATTAAATGATATTTCAAATGCTTCCAGTGCAGGGGAAATTAACTCATTTAATGGGTAAATGCCTCTGTTGTCATGGGGAAGAAGTTTCTTATACCACACACTTCTGGATCAGTCTGATGGAAACAGGCAGAGAAAAAGCATTACCCAACAAGGCAGAAATGCTCTTGTGCAGTTAGTTCAAGAAAAACAAAAATGCCACAAAATATTTCCCAGTAAGGGAGAACTGGAGGTGAGTCAAAATAGTCACAGTATGCTGGCTCCCGCTTTTATGGCAATTAAATGCACCATTGAATGTTATTACAGAAAATTTACAAGAGGTACACTTCATGCTATGTCTCCTTCTGATTGTCCAGGGTTGCCAATGAAATAAACACAAGATTGTCACAAAATTCCTACCACTGTGTACCCGATACCCTCTACAGGAAGCTACTGGGGTGAAGGATAGTGCCAAGGGAACCCTTCCTGACGTGGCAAAATTGCAGCAAACATGCAAGAGAGGAGAGTAAACTCCTGAAGAGTGGGAGCTCTGACTTGGAGTGGGCAGGGGGGACACCAATGACAACAGCCAAACCCCCTCACAGACAAGAGAAGCCCCCAGGGAGCATTGTGATAAGGGTGACAAACAGGGCACGATACATCAGAGGGGCATAGAGCAGCACTTGGTGCAGGCAGGGAGGGCAGGCAGGGCACAGTTCTCCCTGGCTGAGGAGAACTCTGCTGGTGTTATCCCCTACCAGAGGAGGACCTAGATGGGGTTTTCACTCATGTGAAAGCCATTGCCAGAAGGAATGAGATGACCCAGACAGTGCTGCCACTCAAACACACAGCTGTCCAGGTCTCCGGATCCAGGGGGTGCCTGAGCCTGTCACTCATTCCAGAGGCTGGCTGAGACAACACAGCACTGGTGGAGATTCAGATTGGACATTAGGCAAAATTTCTTTATGGAAAGAGTGGTTAGACATTGGAACAGACTGTCCAGAGAAGTGGTGGAGTCAGTGTCCCTGGGGGTGTTAAAAAAATGTGTGTATGTAGCAGCTGAGGACATGGTTTAGTTGGCTGGTGGTGTTGGGTTGACGGTTGGCCTTCGCGATTTTAGAGGTCCTTTCCAGCCCTAATGAGTTTACAATTCTATGATACAATTCCTAATAGCAAAACAGTGAAGTGGCTGAAAGAAGCTACGTTCACTTTTCATAACAGCAAATGGTATAATAGATAAAAAGGTTTAAACCTGTAATGACCTATTTGTATTCCTGCTTGCCTCCAAATAAGCTACCATTTTAAAGCTCCCACCTACCTCCATTTATGATTGATATAGCTGAAAGTGAAGTGACCTTTTATTGTAATCTACTCTCACTTCTCCTGTGTCCTTTCAGCAGACTGGGAAATAATTTTCTCTTGCCCTTCCTCTTCAGTTCAGCAGATTCAATACTACATTTCAGTATTCTCTCTAATTTTCATACCTGGAGTATCCCGTACTGGGCTCTGGGAAGGAGATGGTTTGTGTTTAATTATTATTATAATTTATTAATTATTATTTTCAGAATACTTGCAAAGATAGTATATTATTCTTGGAAGAATTTTATTTCCTGCGGGTCTCCTTGGTTTTTCTTTTATTTAATGCAATACATTATCATATACATAACAATTTGGCCCTAAAGGCATAGAGAAATACTTTCATATTAACCTTAAAATGTTTGAGCATATTTTTGTTCTTGTATTCTTGTGTTATGAATGTATATAATTCATTAATTTAATTTGTGAAGGGATTACCACAGAGTATTCTCATTAGAGACGATTATATTACCAGATAGCCTTACATGAAACAATCTTATTAACTGTGCCTCAGGGTTTCACTTTCAGTATCTGTTTCTTACCCCAAGTATAAATTCATTACATGCTTCAAGTTGGCTTCAAATGACAAAGTGACAAGTGTTCTGTATATGTGTGTAAAATGCATATTTGTATGTTTTGGTTTGTAGTTTGTAAAAATAGATGCTTTCAGTAAAAAATTACAGAATTTAAATACAAGTAGGTGTTTAAACTTCTGTGTAGATATATACTGTAATTATCCCTTATCTCATGGAAAGTATGTTATTCTTCAAATGATTTTAGATGTTGTTGCTCACACTTAGCTTTTCACACTCTTTTTATAATCCTTCAAGAATCTAATACAGACAAGCTCAAACTAGTAATAAATTATTCCTGTAGATTTTGAAAGGACTTAAAATTGTCCCTTCTTTTTCATGTACAAAGAAATATTCAAACAAAAGAAATAGTCTTCAGTACATTGTAAAAGGAAAAGTTTTCTGTCACAAAACACAGATTTGTAAAATTGTTTTGGTTAAAAAAGACCTTCAAGATTACCAAGTCCAACCTAGCACACTGCCATGTCCACCATTATATCCTGTCCGTAAGTACCACATCTACAGGACTCTTAAATACCTCGAGGGATGGTGTCTCCACCACTTCCCTAGGCAGGCTGTTCCAGTGTTTGACGACCCTTTCAGTGAAGAAATATTTCCTAATATCCAATATGAACCTCCTGTGGCACAACTTGAGGCTGTTTCCTCTCATCATAGCACTTGTTACCTTGGAGAAGAGAGCAACACGCACTTTGCTATATCCTCCTCTCACGTTGTTATAGAGAGCAAAAAGGTCTCCTCCCACACATGGTAAGGAAGGAACTTTGTTACATATTACTATTGAGCAGTTTCAAAAATGTGACTTTGCACAGCCAAGAATTGGGGTTTTTAAAATAGGTTTCTTGACTTTCTTGAGACCTTTAAAAATATTTTACATATCATTCTGTAAACCTTTTTGCAAACTTTTCTTTTTGCAAACTTAAACCATTCTGCTAGTTTTTGGTGCTAACCGAGTCTTTGGTACTGATCTTCCCACTTCACCGAACAGGATGGTGATGATTTCTCAAATAGTTGATTTTAGTTCCCTAAACCGGCAATCAAATACATGGTCTTCGTTCCCTCTTCAACCCAAAAGGGTGGGACTTTGTCTCTCCTCTCCAATACAAACTGATATACACATCAAGGATATTCTATTTACTTTTATCTAATTGCCACAAAATATCCATTTTTTAATTGCATAACCAATTTCTGTAAGAGCATTCAATATGACAATTTTCGATGATCACAGATAATTTACACTTAACGATTTTTTTCAAATTGTATTTAATGCTTTGTCTGGAAGTTATGTCCAAGGTCCTGGGAAATATTATCAAGCAGTAGGAAGCTTTTTTCGCTATAGGATGAGAGTGCAGTGATGAGAAATTGCATATCTACCACTAGACTCCTCTGTAGGACTCTGAAGTGAGATCTATGATTTTAGGCTGTTGTACCAAATGTCTACATGCAGGCAGCAAGAGAACTCTTCGAGTGACATTCAGTCAAGTGCCCACATTATAATGATAACATATAGCCCTGCTTTGTCTTATCTCACATAAGACTGCCACTATCACAAGAATGGTTGAAAGTGCTTGAAAAGCTGTTCTGATGAAGAATGGCAGACTGAAGAACTATCCTAGCAAGACAGTGATTATAATGGAAGACAGAGGAAAGAAAAATTGCAGATATGGTCTAATACCCTGTTTGGAAAGCACAAAACCCAGCTCATTAATTTAGTTTAAGGTTTTTGTGAGGTAGAGCAGCATTCGCAAGTAATGCCTTCTATCAGTTCTGGTTGACTGGGAAACATTGCTGCATTCTGAAAGCTGGCTTTGCTTTAAGTTATTTATATTTGTTATTTTTGTCAATTCTTCACAGGGTCAAAGTAATGCAACATAGTAGAATTAGAAGCTAGGATCCTAGAGTTTATCCAGCCATCCCAGAGGAGTGTGAGGGCAGGGCAGCAGCAACTATCATTATAGAATAATATAGTTAGTGATGCTGGTACTTGAAATTTGTAAACATAATGTCTCCAAAACTTAGTGTGTTTTATGATATGATATTATGGATAAGAATTTTTCTAAATAATTACTGAATGGTAAGACTTCACTTTTCTGATAAGATATTTCAAAAAGCTCTTCTGTTGTTTGCTCCATCATGCTGGGGAAGACACAGGTCTCCAAGATGCAGCTCTCAAACCATCTACAATTGTGTAGCTCCTGACAGCATCCTAAATCTACACTGAATACTCAGCACTCAAAAAAACCAGTGGTAATTTGATAAATGAGTGTCATGTGGTATGAAGCTTCTTGACATCTCAATTGTATTTACCATTAATTTTATACTCAGTGTGGAATTACAGAGCAGTCTTACAATCTTAATGCAAGAACAGCAACAGAGATCAATACTGTGAGAAAAGACTGTAACATATTATAGAGTCAGAGATAGCTGAGTGAAAAAGGATGATATAAAAGCAGGAATAATCAAACAGTGGTGACTAATGGCAGATGAACTCCACAAAAGCACTATCTTTGAAATTAACACCTGTGCTCATGGGTGGACCAGCATGAGACTATAATTTAAAATTTCAGAAGACTTTCCCTCTTTATTTTCTTTGAATTAACTGATTTAAAATTGAAAAATATTATCTGTAAAATGCTAAAAATTTTTGATAAGCATATCTTTAAACCAATGACCACAATTAATTTCTATATCTGACAGGGTGGTGAGGTGGAGACGCACACATAGAATTGTTTTTTTTCCTACAGTTATTGGGACTATGGATACTTATATTTGAGACCAGATTAAGAAGTTTCCTTTGATATATGATAATGTATCATAGCCTGCTGTGTTATTGAACCGTCTAATACGTGCTGGCTATAATCAGTTTGTGTTCTTAGGGAGTGAGATCAATGGGTTTTAATAAACAATTCACTAAATTAGGCTCGAAATTACATACTCAGTCCTAATGCTGGAACTTTATGTAAAATATTTTTTTTATCAGTCCAGTTTGAAAGGTTGAATGGCAAGCTGAATGGTACAGGAAATTGAAATTACATTACTTTAGAGAAATAATTATGGTAACTAAAGATTTATAAAAAATTCTTTAAATAAGGTTTACAAGAGAAATATACTTAGGCTTTAATTACAATACTGTTAATCATGAGTGTTAAATCAAAATTATTTAGGGTCAGGACTAAGCTAGACTTCTTAGTGAACTGTGTTGTGAAATAGTGACTTTTAGTCCTTTTGAGGAGATAGTTAAGTCTGGAAGAAAATATGTCTCTTGAGCTAGTAAGACAGAAGCAGAAAAAAGATCCTTCATACTTACCATAGCAGCTGTGGTCACACAGTGAAGTATAAACTGCACCTTAAAATGTAGCATGTGTGTTGTGAGGAAATAACATCAACACAGGATATCCAAAGAAAAAAGGGCATTGTTTTGTTAGTTAATTTTTGGTTAGAACTCCTACTTCTGTCATTCACTCTCACTGAAAATACCACTGCTAAGATAATCTTACACATTTGGAAAATGCAAGAATTACACTGTTTTACTTGACTGTTACTTACAGAAAATTGGATTTTCTAGTTCACTAAACTAAAAATGTTGAAATGAACACATAAATGTATTCAGTAATTTTGGGGGACTGTGTAATGTTGCTGTAAAGCTTGGTGAAACTCTTTCCTTGAGGGCTCTGATGAGGTAGTTTTTTGCTGCACTTCCTATTTTTTAGCACAGAGTTGTGCCATAATTGCAGTATCTCAACATCTGAAGAACAAGCTGGGAAAAATTGCAGCTTTCCCTGTGGACTTGATAAAAAAAATGAAGAATCGGTATCCAAAAAACTACTTTACCTTTCTTTACATCTGCAGAACTTTCCTATCTATCCAAAATGTCAAAAAGAAAATCCTTTGAATTTGTTTCTACTGCTTTTAATAATTTAGATCTCAGAAATATTTTTATAAATAAAACAAAAACTGTACCAAAGTACTGAAAGTTTAATGTTATCATACAGTGGGCTCAGTTTAACATAGTATGTTTACACTGCTGCAGAAATTTTTATATTGCTGTCTTTTTTCTTGGGCAGTAGAGGAAGCAAGGCAAAAAGAGTGTTTCTTTAGAAGCTAGTCTTCTGCCCAGTCTTAAAGTTCTTCTCAGGTCTTCTCCAGTTCACACATACTTTTATGTTCATTGTCAGGAGACACTATGGCTTGGTTTTCCTCATCAGCTGTCAATGTGCTACATGAACTGGAATCCTACGTGTTTCTGTTTTGCTACATGCTCAAACCTAGTAAGTGATTTCTTCCATAGTAGCTAACAGTCCTTCTATTTCCAGAAATACAATCTTGTTCACTCATTTGTAATTTACTTTCCTTTGTTGACTACAAATCAAAAGCCATATTTGTGCTTTATAAATCAGCAGTGCCATCCTTTTGTTCTCATGAATGTTTGTAGCTGTCTGGATTGGCAAATTTTGATTGTCTGAAATAGCATGATCTGCTTATGCTTCATTTTCCCCACCGTAAATTCTGCTTTTTTATTTTCTATCAGTAGACAAGGGGAGGTTGAGAGAGTTGGCACTGTTCAGCCTGGAGAAGAGAATGCTCTGAGGAGACCTTACAGTGGCCCTCCAGTACCAAGGAGCCAACAGGAAAGGTGAGGAGGGACTTTTTGTAAGGTCATGCAGTCCAAGGACAAGGGGTCATGGCGTTAAACTGGAAGAGGGAAGATTAAGGTTACATGATATAAATAAATTCTTCAGTATGAGGGTGGAAACACTGGAATAGGTTTCCCAGGGAGCTGTGGATGCCCCATTGCTGGAAGACTTAAAAGGTGAGGTTGGATGGGGCTTTGAGTAACCTGGTCTAGTGAGAGGTGTCTCTGCCCATGGCAGGGGAATGGAACTAGATGATATTTATGGTCTCTTCAAATCCAAACCATTTTATGATTCTATGATTCCATGATCAGTTACAATATTGGTTCTTTATCTTGTTTATTCAGTTGTTTCTGATCCACTAAATAAGAGGAAAAGTAATAGTCTGCAATTATCAAATGTTTATCAAAATCTTACGTTTAATATATTGAGACATACAAATCATATCTTTTTCACTGAGAGTAGAGCTCATTCCTGGGTCCATAGATTAAAAACAAAACATGCAAAGAAATGTGGTATATGAAAGTAAAACAGAGCAAATGATATTTCTTGTATTTTCTGTTTTCATAGACTCCAAAAAATTCTAATATATCTAAGACTAATGAGTCATTGTGGCTAGTAAGACTGCTTTAACTTTTGCCAGAATCTTATTCATGATGTTTTTAAAATGTATTTTACAGAACTGTTAGTGCAGTTATAAAACTGGTACTCGACATATGAAAGGATTCTGAAGCTTCTACATTTCTAACACAGAGATTTTATTTCTGTGTTAATCCCCAAATTTCTCATTTACTTTCTAGAAATTTTTGGTATAAAATATCTGAGTTTACATGGACGTTTTTGTTAACTCCAGGAAAATAGATCTAAATTACCAACAAATCCAGAGCAATATTGTCTTTGTTAAGTCTTTGTCCCTGAAGAAGAATGTTCCATATTTTACTTGCAAATTATTCTATTTGGAGAATTTTTATTAATTTATCAAATACATTATATGTTTGCATGAGGAAGAATTTCTGCTTCTGGAAACATATTCCAACAGAAACAGAATTTCACATCCAAATGTTTTCATTATATTTGCCTTGTTACTAAATCTTCCAGGCAAAAATTCTGATCTGCACGGCATTGTCTTGAAGCAAGGAAGAGAAAGCTGTATTACAAATGGAATTCTTGCAGGGAATCTAAAATGATGACAAAAGTCTGCAGATTGTCATCAGCTTGTCTGTTCTAAACCGCAGGACTGCAGCAATTATCAGAGGTATAAATCTGATGAAGCTATTGATTTGGTGATATATTTTATCCTTTTATATACCACATATTATTTCAATTATCATGGACATTTGTATAGGTTGCACTTAAAATGTTGCACTCATTTTACAGACAGATATGTACATTTCTTGCCCATGCCGTCAATTTCTGAATCATACAATTGTTATTCGTATATATTCTATATATATATTCTCAGTTACATTTCCTTCTGAAGAGGTTGAGTTGTTTCATTTTGGTACTTACAAAGATTATATGGGGGAAATAATCAAAATTATTTTAAAAATATTGATTTCAGTTATAATAAAGTATAATCAATAGAAATATGAGTAAAGTTTATAGAAAATTGTGTGTTGTAAAACTTAAAGAACATTTTTCATTTTTTTATCCTAGCATTTCTGAGAAACAGTTTTTCAGAGAGTCCTTAGGCTTCTGTTTGTATTTGCAGTTGATAACAGATTATTATTAAGTATATATTGCTTGGCAGAATATTAAGCACATGTAAATTGTTTTACTGATTTAACTATTTATTTCTTTAAATCTGCAACCTTTTTTTACATGTAAATGCTCTAAAATCCTCTAAAATCCAAAGATCATATCAGAGACCAAGAAATACTAAAGGAAGAAAATGCTGTTTGTAAATAATGAAAGTTTCCTAATCCCATGACTTCTGCATTTTATTCTATATAGTATTCATAGTTTCACTTTAATACTTCCCTGAAGAGTGATTAAAATAGTGTTTGGGGCTATTTTTTTCAGAGTAGTGCATTACAAATCACAGCTTTTAGCAGGGGATGGATCTGAAAGAATCTATAATAGGAGAAATCATCTAAATAAATTTATACTACCACGAGTAATAGTAGTAATAATGGTAATAATAGTAATAATAGTCATAATAGTAATAAATAATAGTAGTAATAACAATAATAATGCTTTTATCTGTAAATTTTAAGGGAGAAATCTGAAAGGAGTTATCAATAATATGCCTTACAAATTCTATATTTGAGTTATGCTTCAACATAGTTATGTGGGACCTAGAGAGTGAACTGTTATTTTGAAAAATATTTCAAAGAAAATTCAGTGTTTTAAAAGGATGCTTTGTGATAAGAAACTAGTTTAATCTCTCTCTTCTCCTCTAATAATCACTGTAATGTATAAAACTTGTTTCTGTATTCTAGTATAATTGCTATAACTTAGGTGACAACACATATTTAAACCACATTCTTATACTATAATTGTAGGTGTTTTAATATTTCTTCACTTCAAAGGAAATTGAGGGTAGCTTATAACACAGCTGTAGTCCTTTGATTTCTTTTAACAGCTTGCCAGTTTCCACCTCACACTGAAAATAGGAAGCTTTGTTTAAAGCAAATGAATTCACAGTTCTCGATTCTAAGTCATCTAAAATAATTTTTCCCCTGCTTTGGGGTACTTGATAAACACGGCCTGCAGATGTTTCAAAAGATGAATATTTCACTAGAGTTACAGTACAAGTGTTATTACTGAACTATATGATGGACAAGAATCATAGATTAATTCTTTAAGTGAAAATTACACAGATACAAGCCACTGAAGGCATTTACATGTAAACAGGATTTTCTTGTAGTTCTATGCAATAGACTGCGGTCTTCTATGTACATTATGTTTATGATTACACAAATACTTGAATACTCCAAATTTTCCTACATAATACAAACATGAACAAAAAGCACCACCATGAAACCCATTCACACTCACATGAGATTTTTTAATTAACAGTTACATCTTTGCAAGAATACTATATTTTGCAAAGTTAGCAGCAAGCTAAACCATATTATTAAATTTTGAAAAAGAGTACAGATCTCAGTAGACCTGTTTAACAGCTTAAGAACTAGTGTGGAATGATATCTCTGGCCTCCTGAGTCTAGTTTAGAAATAGCTAAATTTTCTATAATTATGTCATTAAATATTTAATAGTGTAATATTTTGAACACCTTTCCAACATAAATGACATTAAAATTTAACCTGTTTAAACTGTTAAGGGTTATCTGAGAGAAGTTCATTAGAATACACTTAAAAAAACCAATTAAGGATAGCTTGGTAGTAAAAGATATCTTTTGTGAAGAAATTGAATTAATGTAAACAGTAATCCATGAAGGTGAAACTGAACAGGTAGAGTCTTTCTGAAGTATTTAATGAGATTGTGGAGTGAAATTCTGAAACCTCTTTCATTTTGAAGCATGTTACTATTGATCCTGCATAATCCTGATCAGAGTCTAACTGCAATCCCAGCCCAGTCATTTTATGAAATCATACTGAAGTTGTAATACCTTGTTGTTAACAAGATATGAAGAAATATTGTCATTTTAGAATAAGGAAAAAATAGATTATATGAAAAAAGGACTAGAATGTTACGATAAAGCTTTATGTTTAACAGGAAATATATTTTTTCTTATGTTCTGGCCATAAATTATCCCTTTGCTTCTGCTTGCTACCAACAGAACTCAGTGACTACGGCTTTGATTTTGTCTTCTTCTTTTTTTTTTTTTATATCAGCTATCTTTGTAACTTCATCAAGATTCATCAAGATTGCATAGGCAATAGGCTATGAGAATAGACACGACATGGACACAACATCAGTAATTCCTTCTCTGTTAACAGCTCATGGACCTGGTATCTGCCTTTATTGAGTTGATACCTGTTTATGATCTCTAACATTTCTATATAAAAGTATAATATTTCACAGAATGGGCATAAAACAATTAGAAGTCAAGCATCAGGAGTGAGAAAGAATAACCATCCAATAAGAAGAAGCTGAAGGCAGCACTTTTTCTCTGCATAGGGAACATTCCTCAGGAGTTTAAAGACCTGCATCAAATTGTAAATGCAACCTTTATTCTGAGCTCAAACACTATATTTCACTTTAAGTAAAAAGCGGAAAACTTCTGTTTCAGAGTTTTGCTCATGGAGGAGAAATAGAAATGCTGGAGAGTTTAGTATGTTCTGTTTATTATTTAAAACACGATGGTATGTATTGCCAGCTTGACATTTCAGCTGATAGTGGTCAATTAAGGCAGCAAGAAAAGCAAATGTTTGTGAGACTTCTGTTCAGTAAGATTTGTGGTCTGTGGCTCTCATTCTCCAAATATTTCTGTAAATTCAATCTAAATAATGATATTGACTTAAATGAGATTGTTCATGCATACAGTTGGCAGAGTTAGTGTAGTGTAGCCCAGGATTCATATTAAGTTTTATATAATATGGAGAATGTTACAGTCCGATAGCAAGATACCATACAATATATGCATTTTTGTTTCAAAGATAAACAAAAATGAAACATGAAAGGAATCACAGAATGTGACACAAAATGTGTCACATTCTCTTTGTTACCAAATAAAGAACTTTGTGAAGCTCAGGTAAAATGATTACATTTAATTGGAAAATCAGTCACAATTTTGAATTGTCTACTGCTGAATGTAACTTAAAATGAGAGGAGCAAGGGGAAGAAAATGTTTTGAGACTTGCTTCTACTAAAAATACACAGTGTGATTTGAATCCATTCACTGTTGCTCCTTGCATGACAATGAGTGGTCACTAATTTAGAATGAATGTCACAGGCTATGATGTTGGGCCAGTACTAACACGGGGTTTACAATTGCTTAGGACGTAGAGACATGAAAAGCACTAAAGGTGTCTCTGTATGTGGCTGTTTAAGGTCATCTTAACTGAGAATATCCAGCCTCTTAACAGCTTTGATTTGAACTAAAACAATATTTTGTTTTCCTTTCATGTACTTTAATTTGATGAAACAGTAAGTATAAGTCCAATGTTTTCTTGAATGCTTTGAACATGTAACATGTAAGAATCAAACACTGGCAGAATATCTTGTAGAATTTGTAAAATGCTTGAAAAATGTGTGTGATTTCAATTGTAAAATTATAATACTTTTTCTCCCATTGATAGAACGACTTCCTGTGACCTCTTTTGTCCTTAGTTTTGTTTTTGCTAAGGATGTGCATTGTTTCTTGTGAAACTATTCCCTTCCGTAGATCCCTATGGATAATTTTCTCTGTTTTGCAATTTACTTCTTAAATAGAACACAAAAAGATGTAGAAGTGTTGTAGCAGTTTCTGATTATGAATAGTCTCTAGATTTTAGAAGAGGATAATTTCTACACCAAATCAGCTTTTATATCTTACTCCACCATCACAGAGCTTCCTTTTCAGTTATTTTTTTGCTGATTGACAACAACCTTCCTGCAGTACTTGTCTCCTTGAAGCGTCGTCCCATTTCTTAAGGGGTAGTTTTGCTCTTCTCTCCATGCTACTTTATCTTCTTCACTTCAGACTTCCCAGAAATAAATACATTTGAGATAAAACTCGAGAGGTGATAGTGCAGTTTTAGTAGTGTTCAGAGAAAGCAGTACTGTCAAAATTCAGCCTTTGAATTGCATTCCAATTTGGAGAAACAATATGAAGAATCCAGTCTGTTTCCCCGAAAGTACTATTTTAATTGCAATTGAAGTAATCATTTACTCTGCTAGGGCCTTATTCTTTAAAAGTTATTGATTGTGGTAAGCACTTTGCACGACAGTCTCTGCTAGATTTGGTGTTTAGCATGAGAGTTTGCTTCTAGCTGCAAATCTTTCCATTCCTCCCTTTCTCCCTCTTGCTTTTCTTGCGGAAACATTTTACTATGCATGCACAACCAATATCTTCAAATCTAATTTTTCAAATATATTTTTGTAAGTAATTTTCCATGATTCAATTTGGTCTAATTAGTCTTTTAATTTTATAGCTTAATGCAAATGGCTTATATTGTCCCAAGCTAACATTGATCTTACAACGACATCTAAGGCAGTAAAACATTGAACTTTTCTTTCATTAAGTAAACTCCTTTGTATTCATAACATGTGGTAGTAATAATCTACTAGGTAACATGTCATAATTTAGTCCACATAATAAGTTCTACACTGGGAATCAACATGGGTCTTGCCTAAGGGAAACTGCTTTATTTTAGCAAGACAGAAGACCTATTGATTTAATGTTCAGGACTCCAACAATTCCTCTACAGCATGAAACTGAAACATTGTGTGAATCTCAACATTAAACTGAACACTAATTTTAGAATTAACCAGCAGGCACAGGAAAAAAAAAAAAAAAAGCAAAATCTTAATTACCTCATCAGCTATGTAACTATAGTGCTTTGTTCACTACAGTTGAAGTCATATGTGTGGAAACAGACAGATGACATGAGGTTATAATTTTGATTTTTCATTGTATGTCTCAATGTGAATTACTCTATATTATTATCCAATATTGCTTTTTTTTTCCCCCCCTCCACAAGTATTGTTACAGTTCCTATTGTTCAGCTGTAAAACAGTCATGGGACTAACCAAATCCCAAATAAAAGTGTTCAGGAGCCTTCTTGGTGGTGGAAGGCATATCTAACCTCTCCTGTTTTGGTTTTTTTTTTTTTCATTCCTGAGTTTAGAATAATGAAAGTAAGGAGAAGAGAGGTTGGAGCTTTAATAACAGTTATATGTACTTAGCTGTACTGTGCCACATTGTGAGGTTACTAGAACAAGAGTATGTCTAATTTGGCTTTTGAGTATCACTGGATTGACAGATTGTATTTAAATTAATTTTAGTCTGTTCCTGCATCTTTCAAAAGATGAATGCTCAGATGTAAATAGAGATACTAATTTCTTCTCTGAGCCAACCCACCCTCACTGGTTTGCTCTTTATCAATGGAACTCTACACATTCAGAAATGTTTTCTTAAATCATTAACACATGCTGGTGGAATCACATTGATCATTATCATCTCTTGAAAGAACAGAATGATAACCACCATCATTATCAAGACTTCTTTTCTCATGTTGGAATTCAGTGCCCACCCAGCTTCTGTACAAAGATGGTTCAGACCATTTTCATAGATCTAGGCACTATTGTTAGCATCACAGGTAGTAAATTACTCAGTCTGCTATCGAATTGACTAATGGATGTTCTGTTGAACCATCTGGTGTTCTTGCATTTAAAAGGAGCTGCATTTTTACAGCTGGAAAAAAGGTTTCAAAAAAAGGTTTGTCCATCATAGCTGAGCTTACTGGTATCATGAGTTATTATATAACTACTGTATTCTTATTATGTTCACATTTTTTTAATATGTATTACTGTTCTGAGACAAAATTAGCAAATGCTCCTAAGGACTGAATAAAGAAGAGGAAATTAGGGAATAAAATTGACTTTTAAAATGTTTTTATTCTCTTTGAATGCAATTTCATGTGAATTTCGTGTGTATGCAATTTCATGTGAGCATCTATCTCAGAACAAGATTTAGTGTACTTGTTTCCTTTTCCTTTGTCAGTGGTCAGTTTGCTCAATCGGTGTGGCCTTAAAATCAAACCACTAAGAGATATTAATCAAGTGGACTCTGTTTTTTGCAGACATAAGTTTATTTTTAAAATATAAAAGCACTCCCTAGTTTCATCAGTATATACCTCACTACAATTTACTTTTTAAATTGTTTCTTAAAAGTAATGAGCCCTCATTTTTCTTACTATAGGTGTAATAACAGTCAACCTCTGCTATTGTGTATCTGAAAATCTATACAATGTAAATATAAAATGTGTCTATCTTCATGCTTTTTATAGAGTCTTAGTCTGACAATTCAGTAGCTCTTTGAAAAGAAAAATTATTTTAGGTCAGAAGACAACCCAAGACTAAGGAAGAAGGAGACAAAGAATTTCTTTCTTCTAAACTATGACTTCAAACATGGGCTTTAAGTAAAGGATAAAGGTTAACAGTAACTTTTAACCGCTGTATTCATGTCTGTATATGAGTTGTGTCTTAACTGCCATGGCAACGCAGCTACATATACACAAGATATCTTTAAAACCCAGTTTCACATTGCCTGAATCTACCAAAATCCAACGGTTTTATGCTCATTCAAGAAAACCTGTCAGGAATTTGTCAAGGATAAGATACAAGTAACTTTCTTGAGTTCATAAATGAGGTATATCTGAAAATGGGTGTTAGTGCTCTAGGAAGCTGTGTAAAACTTCTGTATAGTCTAGAAAAATGGAATTCTAAACACATAGAAAAATTCTTCACAGTAGGTTTTGTATTTTGTGTTGTGTTCTACCAACTGAAAAACTTTGTGTGCTATTGTGGTTCCACATGGTTACAAATAATAACACATGAAATTATAAGTGATTTTTCACAGTGGGTGATGGTACAAACTGAACCTTTACCATAGAATAGAGAAATATTTCCCCCCCCCCCCCCCATTTTGAGTATATAAGTGTAGATAAGACTGCTGTAAGAAGGAAATACAAAGCTGAAGAACATTTTTAAGAACAATACATGAATACAGACAGTTTCCTCCTCGTGTTATAATGCAGAATTGTGATAGCACTATATTCCTAGTGGATGAAATATTTTCATAGGGTTTCTTGCACTAGGCAACCAACATTCATATTTTGACAATGCCAAAGCTACCTAGTTCCAAAGGCTTTTTGAATCATCTCCTATGTGCCATAGCATTCAGTATTTCTGTCTCTAAATGTACTACTTAAACATTCTCTCAATACGTTTTAAAAAAAATATATATAACATGCTTCCTAATATGTATCTGCTAAGCGATGTATAATTTCACCCATTGAGCTAAAAAGGGTGTGAAAAATAATGTTTCAGCATAGAATAAAAAGTTTTTACTTCCCATTACTGCAAAACAATACTGTATTTCCTTAGTCACAGAATACATGGGTCTTAAAATAGATAAGGTTTTGAATTCTGCAATTTCACTTTATCCCTTTGTTTTTGTGATGGCTGCTATCAGTTTGATTTTTCTTTTTCTCTTTATGGGAACATAGAATAAGAAAACTTGGAAGACTGATTGGGCCAGATGAAAAGAGAGAGAAATTACAGCTGTGAGCAGTTACATATGCTTGGAATAAAAGTGTTCAAAATTCTGATAGGTGAGACTATGGCACAGTACAGAGCTGGACGTCCAAAGTTTATGCAGCACCCTTGCTGAAAGAAGAATGTAGCATAGAGACAGACTTGAGTTAAGATGGAAAGAAAAGTGTCTAACAATGAGGGAGAATTCTGGGGAGTTTTCTGAAACTCAGTAAATAAGTTAAGCAAAATGAGACATTGAAATAAAAGGACATCCCTGAAAAGATGCAAGTTTAAACTCTGTTTTTCCTGTTATGCCTTTCTAAATCCTTTCAAATTAAGTTTTGATATAGATGTAATATTCTAGTTTGTATTTGCATATCATCTGATTTCTTCAAGTGTAAAAGCTTCTTGTGTTTTTTCGTAAAAGTTTACTATATAGAAAAATTCTCACACCTCTGGACATCCCCAGAGACCTGTAGCCTTTCATTACCTTAAAGGACTAATACCTGTATTGTTGTTTATGATGTTGTATCGTGTCTCATTTGCAAAGCAATGATTAGCAGCAGGCAAAATTCCTGTATTTCCTTGAAGTATTGTTGATGTTTATGCTTTTTTTAAAATTAAAACTTGTCATAGGGAAAGTTTTCATGCTGAGAGCTGGCTGTGGTCTTAATAGTTATGAAATGATACTGTAGTTTTAGCAAATCGGAGTAACACTCAAGAAATATGTTCACAAGGCTGGAAAGACTCTGTAGTAATTACAGTATTATCTAGATTAAGAAAAAAAGGTCAAAACTGCCTCTTGGGTAAATTAGGATTAACAATTTCAGAGGAAGGTGTTTGCATTTTAGTGAATCACCAGAAGCTATTATAAAAGGTGTAACTGTAGTAAAAGAACAAAACCAACAATCTCTTCCATCTCCTTTAAATGGAATATGATGTAGATGACATTTTCAACATATGCCAAACCTAAACCTTATTGTCTGAATTTAGCAAGCATGTACAATTTGCCAGTAATGAAAAAAAAGAAAAAAAAAAAGAAAGAAAAATAATTATTTTCAAATTAAATCTTGGTGTAAGCAGATCAAAGGCAGTTTGTTATTTGGGTGGTTTTTTGGTTTTTTTTTTTTTTGGGGGGGGGGGGTAGGTTTTGGATTTCTTTGGGTTTTTTGGTTTTGTTTGGGTTTTTGTGGATTTTTTCCATGGCTCAGATCTACATAACTGTTCTATGTTTTTATTTTGGGAATTTAATTTTTTTCTTTTGTAACTACATTATCCTTAATGGCATTTGTGTGCAAAAATTTTCCAGGGTAAATGATTAAGAGAGAACATAATTTCTTTGGTATGGCATTCTTGAAGTTGGACTTATGAACACTTTAAAAATAATGTACTTATATATTGTTCTGGGAGGGTGTAAAAGGCAAGGAATAGCATTCATCATAGAAGCATGTGCACATGTGAG